>NC_079563.1:4877500-5085000 GCF_015846415.1 Triplophysa dalaica | reverse complement strand
GTTGATTTTGGCTACTGGGCTTTTTTTGGAATATCATGACTCGAGTCTTCTTAAGGTTAACTGATAGGGCCCATGTTTGGCAGAAAGTGTGCAGGGTGTCCAGATGTTGCTGTAGACCCTCTTTTGTGGGTGACAGCAGCACCAGATCGTCTGCAAACAGGAGGCATTTCACTTCGGTGTCTTGTAAGGTCGGACCGGGTGCTGGTGACTGTTCTAGAGCTCCAGCTAGTTCATTCATGTAAATGTTAAATAGTGTAGGACTTAGACTACAGCCCTGTCTCACTCCACGACTCTGGGAGAGAAAGTCTGTGTGCTTGTTGCCAATTTAAACTGCAAATGTGTTATTGGTGTACATTGATTTGATGATGTCGTAGGTTTTTTCCTCCGATGCCGCATTGAATCAACTGAAGAAAAAGTCCCTCATGCCAGATTGAGTCAAAAGCTTTTTTGAAGTCAACAAAGCATGAGTAGAGCTTTATTTTATTTTATTTTGGTTTGTTTCTTTGTCAAATAAGGTATGAAGAGTATTTATATGATCGGATGTGCGGTATTTGGGTTGGAAACCAATTTGGCATTTTCTCAGGATGTTTTGGTTGTTTAGATATTGGATATTGCTGTTAAGAATGTTACAGAGGAGTTTACCTAGGTTGCTGTTTACACATATTCTGCGGTAATTATTAGGGTGGAATTTGTCTCCACTTTTATGGATTGGAGTTATGAGACCTTGGTTCCAGATTGTGGGAAATATACCTGTACTTAAGATGATATTAAACAGTTTGAGGATGGCGAGTGTAAGTTTTTGGTCTCCGTGTTTAATCATCTCGTTTAGGATACCGTCGATACCACTTGCTTTTCGGGATTTAAGTTTTGGTATATTTTGGCCCAGTTCAGCGAGTGTGATTGGATAGTCTAAAGGGTTTTGGTAATCTTTAATTGTTGACTCCAGAGTGCATAGTTTGTTGTGTAGGTTAGTTTGTTCATGGTTCTTGGTTATTTTACTAAGGAGGTTTAAGAAGTGCTTTATCCATACGTCTCCGTTCTGAATGGGAAGATCTTCATGGTGGGGTTTGTTAAGTGTGTTCCAAAGTTCCCAGAAGCGATTTGTTTCTAGAGATTGTTCAATTGCTCTTAACTGGTTTTGTGTATCTTGTTTCTTTTTTCTACCTTATTGTGTCCTTATATTGTTTAAGTTTTTCATGGTAGAGTTGACGTGTGTTTACATTGTCAGCATCTCTGTGTTTCTGATTTGATAGAATTCTTACTTCTTTTCTAAGGTTTTTACACTCCTTATCAAACCATTTCTCATTTACAGGCTTTTTGTTTGATTTTGTGTTAGTGGGTTTTAGGTCAGATAGTGTTGCAGATATTGTAAAAATTTGGTTAATCCTGTCTACTGCTAAATTTACACCTTCATTATTGTGTGGAAATGGGGTATCGAGGAATTTGTTCAGTAAGTTTTGAATTTTTGGTTCACGAGTTATGCTTTTGTATGTATCTTCGCAATTTTGTTTCCACCTGAAAGTTTGTTTTAGGGTATGGAGGTGAGTTTGTTTTGATGCCTCTGTGTTAGGTTCGGATCTATTGAGGTAGAGAGTGATTTTACTGTGATCTGACAATGGGGATGGTGGCCTGACTGTGAACGCTCTGAGGGAGTTAGGATTCAGATCCGTGATGAAATAGTCTACAGTACTGTTACCCAGTTTAGAACTATAGGTGTACCTACCGTATGAATGGAGAAGTCTTAATCCATTTTTGTTTGTTGTTTTATCGTAATTTAGTCTTTGTGTGTGAGTAGGTGTGGGAAGGACATCTCCTCCTGGAATGTGTTTGTCTCCCTTGGAGTGAACTGAGTCTGACTCTTCGCCTGTCCTGGCATTTAGGTCACCGCAGATCAGAACTTTGCCCTGTGACTGGAAGTAGTTGACCTCCTCTTCCAGGATCATGAAACTGTTCTCACTGAAGTAGGGTGACTCTGCTGGAGGGATGTAGGTTGCACACAGGAAGATATTCTTATCTGTTGAAGTGATGGTCTTGTTGATTTCTATCCATGTGTAAAACTGGCCAGTTTTAATCATTTTTATTGATTGGGCGTATTCGGACTTATGCCAGATCAGCATTCCGCCTGAGTCTCTTCCCTGTGTGACGCCAGGCAGTTTGACGGATGGAATGATGAATTCTCTGTAGTTTGTAGGGCGACCAGTGGGTCCGTCTCCTCTACTCCATGTCTCCTGTAGGATGAGGATGTCTGAGTTTTTTGTTTCAAAGCTGAAGTCTATGCTTTTGCTTTTCAGTCCAAAAGCAGATGACCTCAGGCCTTGAATATTCCAACATGATATGGTAAATGCTTTGTTATCCATAAGGTATTTATTTATTCATTGCAGATTTTGTCTTAAGATTTTATCTCTAGTGGTCTCTCTCTCTGTCTCTCTCTCTGTCTCTCTCTCTGTCTCTCTCTCTCTCTTTCTCTCTGTCTCTCTCTCTCTCTCTCTCTCTCTGTCAAGATTCAAGATTCAAAGGAGCTTTATTGGCATGATAAAAGAAAATGTACATTGCCAAAGCACAAGATTAAATATAAACATGCAGAAATACAGATTAAGATAAAAAATAAGATAGAATAAAATTAAAAGTCTATAAGTAAAAATATATATATTTCTGTCTCTCTCTCTCTCTGTCTCTCCCTCAGTCACTCAGGTTCGCGGGTCTTTTACGTTAACGTTTAGGTCTCTTCAGCTTCAGGTTTGTTTTTTACTTCGGTTTGTAGTACTTACTTATTAACCGGTAGAGTTAAGATAAACGTGGGGTTTGTTTAGACGTGGTGCTGGTAGAATGGGACTCGCGTCTCTGACTGTCAGTTTTTTTTCTTTTTTTTTAACCGTCAGCTGGATCTAACCAGTTTTTTTTACTTAAAGTGTCTGACACTTCTTGCTGTATTTCTAAAAAAAATTAAGGAAGTAGTGTATAAAACTATATTACAAATTAATTAGCTACACACACACACACACATACCTGGTGTGGAAATAAATAAATAAAAAGAACCAAAAAAATCACACTGATCATAAAAAAATTAAAAGTTAAAAAGAAAGTTATGTTGAGATGAAAACTCTTGTTCATTACATTTTACTTCATAATCGCAACCGCATGTGTTGTATTCATTGTTGCAAAACTTGTTCTGTATATAGTTCGTTTGTTATCGTGTTATCGTGATCTGAAGCTCAATGCTGATGCTGTCATGTAAATAGTTTTCTTATCAGCATTAAATATAACAATTTCTGATCAACCCATATCAATTGCATCCTTAAAATAACATACCGGTTAAAGCGCCGCCCATCTCAAGACAACCCGACCAACTTCCGGGTTAGCCCCCGCCCAGTCCGAGTACAGATACAGATAATTAATATGGTTAACAGATACAGATACTGCTGTACTCGCTCATCCCTTCAAATAAGTACGGAATCTGCACAGCTCGTACAGTGTGACTGATGTATCAATGATCACATTTCGATATGACACGCTTAATTTACAGAAGAATTCAGTCAACACATCGAATTCGGGCCCTCATGTGGACTTCAAGTGCGCGTGCTCGCTACGTCCACGTGTCCGTAGGGTGTCCCGTTTGTCTTTATAGTGTTCAGAAATATGCTCGCGCGCCGCCTATGCAGTCTTCGGTGTAGTCCGCATCTTTGGAGACTCCACTGAAGATACTTACCCAGGATTCCTTCCGAACGACCAATCACAGATTTCGGGAGGGCCGTGTCCAGCAGTTCTTTGATCAATAGATGCCATGAATAAAAAATGATTTCTCATCATAAAATGCCCACGTGACACGTGCCTGTAAACATCAACTCATCAAGCAAAAGACTCAGAAAACACAATTTAAATGTGCTGTAATTGAATTAATAAGTTCAATTTAATCACTTTAAGGTAACATAAAAACATATTTTGCCATGATTTGTTGATAATTTCATTTTTTAAAAGGGTATCCACAGAGGCCTTGTACAGGCTATGGGGCCCATATATTAAACATTTGTTTCATTGGTTTTTTTTTAAGCCCAGGGCTCCCTCGGGCACTGACCCCATTGGCCCGCTCAGTAATCCATCCCTGCTTGAGGGGGAGTAAATCATGGGCACATTTTGATTTGGTAATGAAATATCTTTAAGGCAATTAGCCATGTTTTGTTGTAGATTTACATCTAGTTGTCTCCGGGCTCTGAAAACGATGAACAACACCGCTTCTGTATTGTAGAGGAATATTAAATAGCAACATATATGCATATTAAAGGGATACTTCACACAAAAATTAAAATCGTGTCATCATCGCATTGCCTTCGAGTTCTTCCAAATGTGTATAAATGTCTTTGTTCTGACAAACACAGAGAAATATATTTTCCAGACAGATTTTGCCCCAGATTGACTCCCATAGTAGGAAAAAATTAAAATGCACACTGCGCTATATAAATAAACTTGAATTGAGTTGAGGAGGTCCTAAGACCATTTGGGACACACACAAATCTAATCAGCCAGTTCTCATAATAATAAAACCTGATGGACTGGACTGTATGAACGGCCTTTATTTCACGTTATCAATCAATTACAGTCCACACAGACAGCATGTGACGCATGAACACACAGATGAATGATCACACACTCGCTTTCTCCAGAGCTCTTTCTAGAAGAGTTGTGTTGACACGATGCATCATGAGAAACTGTCCGTTCAAATGAAAGACAGGGATGTCAAATCTGTATCTGTCCATCCAAACGCTGTTCTCTTGCAGACTGATGTCAACCTCCTGCAACTCAAACTACACACAAACAAACACCAATGAATGAGAAACTAACAAACATCACATAAACTTCAGACGTGATTCTCTCACCCTGTGTTTATACGGCTCAAGTATTTCCTTCGCTTCATCACACAGAGGACACGGATGCTGAAAACAGACAACAAGAGAAAGAGAGAGGACCCATCCATCCATCACTGTTGTCACATCTCAACCACCAGCTGAACGTTTCATGTACCTTAGTGAAGAGGGTGAGGACGGGCAGATGGGTTCTGCTCTTCACATGTCTCACACACACATGACCACAAACATTCAATCTCAAGAGCTTCTGGACCCGCTGCAACATGTCTGTCTGTCAAAACACACAGGACCACAAACATTCATTTATTTATTTATTTAGAAATTAGATATTATTTATTAGAATGATCTTACTCGTTGTATAAACACCATGTACTGTGCTGTGTTCTAACTTATCTGTTTTTCCTGTTTGCCCCTGTAAAGCTGCTTTGAAACAATACACATTGTGAAAAGCGCTATATAAATAAACTTGAATTGAACATTCAATCTCAAGAGCTTCTGCAACACTTCAATGTTTAAAGCGGAGCTATCATGTTGTGTCCTGCATTCAGACTTCTTTACACTGTTGAATGTCTTCTCATGCTTAACCTGGCAACATTTTCAAAATCGAGTTGGACGTATGACGTTGTATTTCTGTGCTCCGTACACTCCACCAGCACTCCAACTTGTTTCAGAAAGTTTTTTATAGTTCTGGATCCCTGTGTCGTCTACTCCTTTTGTTGGCCAACCTTCCCAGAAAAGCGCGGCGAGGTGAAAGAAATCACCACCCACGAGCCAACCGATGAGCGAGACACGCTTACCAGCAAGATGGGCTGCGCTGCGTCAAGATTGTCTGCGCTGCACCTGGTTACTCTTCTCATAGTGAAGTTGAGGTGTGTGTGTATGTTTGTTCAGGGCATTTCAGTGATGGATGTTATATAAACGCTGGATTTGAGATGTATGGAGCAGTTCCAGCACTAAAAGATGCCGGACATGAAAGTCAAACTGAGTCATATGTTTGTTCTTTGTTGGCAATCGGTGTGTACGTGCATAATGTAGAAAAGGGATTAATGTGAGGATGTGTTGTGTGCTCGTGTAGTTCCGTCCCTCCTGCACACCTCCAGCAGCTTGTGTTTTTCCAGAAATAATCCTACAGCTGTATCTCTCTTTTATGAAGTTGATCAAATGTCATAAGCAATACTACTGCACAGGCACTGAAGATGAATATGAGATTGGCAGAAACTGCTGTGATACGCCATCTTTAAGGTGTTGTGTGTGTTGAGAAACTTTAATACAATTCATGCTTCAGTATTCTGTTGTCCTGTGCTGATGGCAAATTGTTCGTAATATTAGCATTCTCCATAAGATTATATTTGATCTTATAATGACTTTTATCAGTTTTGAACAGGTTTCTTCTAACTCTAAATGACATGTGATCACATGTTGTCTTGCACATACACATTATTCAATTAGAATGTAAATAAAAAACGTTTGTCATAAATAAAGTAATCATAATATCAAGAATGATTATCAAGCACACTTGTTAAAACAACCTCACCGCTGTACCTTTATGCGCCTGAATCGCTTTAAAAATGAGAGCATACTGAGCAGGGTTGACAGGTCCAAGAAATATTTCCAATCCAATGACCCCTCAAAACCCACCCAAAAGGAATGAAAACTAGCCCAAGATTTTCTGGTGTCAAATCAAAGTTAACAACTGACTTCCATTTTTGTTGCTATGGTAGTCAATGATGTCAAAAAAAATCTGTTACTTACATTCTTCCAAACAAAGATATACATACAGGTTCGAAACAACTAGAGGGTCAGTAAATAATGACAGTTTTTATTTTTGGGTGGAGTGTCCCTTTAAAAGAGATCACGTGTGCTCGACGCCACGCCCGGAAATAGAGGAGAACGTGTTTTCTTTTCGTAAGACAAATAAAAACTTGTTTAAGAAAAAAACATGGTTAAAGGTATTGCACATGTATAATGTGTCTAAGCACCTCAATGTTTTAGTTGGTATAGACTGCATAACGTTATTGAGCTGCTCAAACGTGATATTTAGCAGCCGGAATAATCCATTGTTGTACACAAACGCGTGATTTTTTTCATTGTGGAACATGACATGCACTTTAGTACAAAACTTAACATAATTCGACTGCATTGTCTCATACCACCGCTTTATTTTCCGTGTTTGGTTGAGCTGAGCTCCCGCGTCCCTCTCTGTGCTGTAGTCTGTCTCTCAGACGCGTGGACGTATGAACCACTAGACCGCTCATTGGCTGCTGGATCGAACGTCAACAGCGACGCATGCTACTCTTGCCTCAACCAATATGGCGGCGCCGGTGACGTATCGCTGCAGCTGACCAAAGCAGTCAATGCGCGGTCTAGTTATTTATTATATTATATATGTATATATATTTATTATAAGTGTATGCTCGTTCCCCACACTTTTGAGAGAACGGTTCAGGTCATTGAGTTGCCAGGTATTCAATCTGAGTATGAATAGATTCGCTCAAAAGGACTAGTTGTTATAATCCCACTATTTCAGCACAGTTGAATTCACGGCCGTAGCCAGCTATGAGGTCACCGAGGTCCGGACCTCGGTCATTTTTTTATATTCAAAAATAAAATGTCAAGCTCTCTGAATGATTATTTTGCCATTTAAACCACCCCATATCATATGAGTGTTTGCAATTCATCATGTTGCTGCGAGAAGCTAGCGCAGTGAACGGGGCTTGAGAGCGCGTTGAGTGAGAGCGCGGGTATGCCTCCATTTGTTGCCAGATGCACCTATTATACTTGTTTTTTTACTCGTTTTTCCAATTTATTGTGACACTTTGGGAGTCTTGGGACGTTTATAAAGTGTAAAGTTGAACGTTAGTGTTAGTGATATATTAATGTTATTCACAAAACACAAGCTTTGAACTTATTTCGGATATCTTTTTCTTTCTTTTTGAAATTGCTTGTTTTTCATAGCAATATCTGGCAACATTGTACATTAATAAAAAAAAGCTTACAGACAAACTGTAACTTAATTGCTGACAGGAAAATACCACCATTGGTAAGACAAACGCAGTGATCATCGTTAATATCTGAAAGAAATGATTAACACCAACAAAAACAATAGCATAATACAAATATGTTTGTTACAGAATGAAATAGGCTGTGCCATTGCCAAATAACGTTACTGACCAGCAGGATGACGTCTCATGCTCTTTAGTTAACCTTAAGTCATCAAAAAACATAAATTAAAGCAGTGTTTTCAACTGGTGGGTCGCAAAAACGTTTTGAGTGGGTTGCGGAGTGTGCATTCAAAGAAACAACAAACGTAATTCTGTTTTTTTCTGACGCTAGACTTTTATTTTGACAGACGTGCGTGAAAGCGGTTGACTATCAAAAACGCTTTTTCCTCATTCAGTATTTACGGTCAAATGAGGTCAAGTTTTATATCGGTGTCATTATTCTAACGTTTTTATAACGTTATAAAATAAAAATTCCCTCACCTAAAAAAAAACGAACTTTCCAGTCCTGTCAGTCATAGGCTACTGTGCTCGCTGCGCGCAAATTTACCATGGTAACAGACCTTAACCCTCAAAATGCTACTTTATTTTCACTGTGTTTTTGTAATGTATTTCTAAATGACTGTGGTCTCGTCACACATACCAACTATTAACAAAAACTATTTTGGAACTGCTACCTTACCTAAGGTTACTTATACGGTACCTCATATTCATACAGTGTATCTATCTATCTATCTACTTATATATATATATATATATATATATAAATGACTGAACTTAAATATACGAGCTTGATAAAAATGACCACTCTAGAAGAAATTTTCAGATGGCACACATATATATATATATACACACACACACACACACGTCTGTGAAATGTAAAACATTATTTTGAATAAAAAAACTTTCGCAATCATCAACATGTCTGTTTATTTTGAAGTTTAGGAGTGCATTTGTGGGTGTTATTATAGCACAATTCTTAACACCTTACTTTGGACCTCCCTAATTTTCAAACCCTGGTTACGGCCTTGGTTGAATTGCCCAATAGGACATTTCTCACGCTTTATGCAGGGGGGAAACAGTCTGTGTTTGGGGGATAAATGATAATAGAAATACATATTAAGAAACTAATCAATGAACATGTATCCGTAGAAAATAAATAATATTTTGACGTAACGCTCCATAATTTTCCCTGCTGGTGCACTTTTAATTAGCGCAATTGTGCGGGAAAACTGCGACACTGGCAACACTGGTAGTGGGGAGTCAGAACTTTGGACACTGCTATAATGGTTTTCAGCGAGGATCAACCAGTATTTATGTATTCTTCATATGTCAGTGCGACATTTGAATGGCAACCTAGCGGAAACAGTCGAGAAACACTGTATTTTACACAAGAGAACACTGTACACTACACACTAGCTCTTGTTTGTACACACTCAACACAAGACGAGAAACATTCTCTACTGAAGCACAAGATGGCCCCACTACGCACACACAGAGACGGTCACTCAATGATGTCATTTATATAAAAACTCAATGATTATTTTCAGGTTTGAAAGCTCAGGGAGTTCTTTTTAATACTTTATTAACGGATACATGAGACCAATACAAAAATAACATCAAGAAAAACATAACATAAAAAACGATTTACACGGGTAGCCCATTAAATTCACAAACACACGCACGTGCGCGCGCACACATACATTTAGTAGTTACAGAGAGTTTAGGAGCATTAAGCGATATGTCATACAGGAGCCATAATACATTAGGTGCCAATACAAAGTTGGTTTCAACAAAAGCTAGACCACTACCTGTTGAGATATAGGGTTAGTGAGTTTTTTTCTTCATTTGTTTGTCAAGTATTCACAGAAGAAATGGGTTTTAAGTATTTTTTTAAATGTTGTGAGAGATGTGGTTGAACGGACAGAGTAAGGAATAATGTTCCACCAGGAAGGAGTTGTGAATGAGAAATAGCGGGAGAGCGATTTACTGCCCTTATGGGAAGGCAATACAAGCCGCCGCTGGTCTGCTGAACGCAGGGATCTTGATGGGGTGTAGGAGTGCAGGAGAGTGTGGAAGTAAGCCGGTGCAGATCCAGTGATAGTCCTGTAGGCAAGCATTAGTGACTTGAATCTGATACGGGCTGCAACCGGTAGCCAGTGGAGAGAGATGAAAAGGGCAGTCACGTGAGCCCTTTTGGGCTGTTGGAAGACGAGGCGTGCTGCTGCGTTCTGAACCAGCTGAAGTGGTTTGATAGCCTTTGCAGGAAGACCAGCAAGGAGAGCATTGCAGTAGTCCAACCCCCCCCCCCCCCACACACACACACACAGTTGTTGTGTTGTGTTGTGTTCTTTACACCTAATGTCTCAAATTGCTTAAATTTAAAATGTATCGACATTTGAACTTGTCTAAAATAATAAATATATTGTGTATCGGACCGCAGTAAAGATAGTTTAGCGGTTTGACATTCGGACGTTTATAAGTTGTGAATCCGCATCGCTCTGCATGAACACATTATTAAATTTGGCACACAATGATTTGTGAATTCATATGAATCGGTTTCCCCCACACGATATCCGCATTTTATTTTTGCGACTTTTTGTTTTCAAATGTCTATAACTCATGAAGCTGAAGACCTAAACACCTAAAAAGACCGTCATCCTGTCCACTTTGATTTGTGAATTTTTCACAGCAAAGTTTGTCTGCCAAATCGTGTTTAGTTGTTAGATACGGAGGATGACAAATACACAGTCTCTACCATTCACAGCTACTTTCAGTGTACATGCACTCACAGCTGATCCCGATTTAATTGTTTATGCAGCCTAATTTAGTATAACTTTCACAGACAAATTCGTCTTTTTATATAATCTTACACCTGTGTTTATTATGTCCTGTATAATATTATTAACGGTTTGAGATATTATACATAATAAGCCTTTAAATTAAACAAGACAAGTGAGTCATACAAGTAACTGTACCGTTGTGATTGGTGAATTGTTTCAGTGTTTTGTTTCTCTTTCACATGTTGCTTTACTTTATATAGATAGTTTCACAAATGGCATTGCAATTTTCTCATGTTCTTATTCATAAAAAAGCTACGTCATTGTTAGGTCACCATAAAAATGTTCACAAATTGACATTATTACTTAAAATGGCTTTATATAATGCATAATCATAGTGAATTATGGCTTAAAAGGAACAGAAGGCATACTATTCCTAAAAATTGCTTGCGGTACCCTATTATATGTTTTTTGAGTTTAAAATGACTCTTTAGATTAGTGAAACATTTCACAGATCAGTATTAGCCTAAAACACATTCCTTGAGTCCTTCATGTGAATGGAAAATTAGTTAATTCAACATCACTCAAAAACCACTCTTTACAGACTAAACTTTATTTGTGAAGTCTACGATCCAATTTTAGTAGATTCAGTTGATTAACCGGAACAAAAAGCCACAGAAACAGTCAATGAGGCAGTGGTGCCCGGCAGAGAGATAGCACTTGGACTCCCTGGAAACAGGATGGTCAAGAGGCAGAAGACATAGCGGACAACGTCCTAGGGAATCAGGGTAAGGTAGGGCTACTGATGGTGGTGAGCATCCGAGCTTGTGCAGAGGGTGAGCCTGATATATAAACGGGGAGAAGAGAACGCCAGACTGGGGAGTTGCTAGCAGATTCAGAGCCGGGCAAATGGGATTTGCATGGAAGTATATAGCTGGCGAACACTGGTCGGGAGGCTGGGGCAGAAGGCAGCCTGGCACAACCTGAAAAAATTCAAAGAGGCAGGACCAGGCACAAAAAACACATGGGAGAAGGCAAAACCAAACCAAACTAAATGACTTAAATAAACAAAAACATTACTAGACAATTTTTTTATATTTCGTAAGAACCTATATGTACGCTACGAATAGTGCCAACAGAACAGTAGGCTGACAATTCTTAAAAACTGAATTTACTATTTAAACAATTTAAATTTAACTTGAAAGTAGTTTTAAATGAGTTAAATGTAATTTTAAATTAACTTAATTATTTATTCAGATATGTGAATTGTGATGGTCTGTATTTTCCATTTTGCACAGTAACTCTTGCTTGATTTCTTAAGCTTAACATAAAGTATGCTTAAAGTTACACATAGTACATCAAGCTTTACATGTAGTACAGTAACTTTACATACAGTAATCTTTACACACTGTATGATCACAGTTACCATTGTGAGATATCTCAGGTTTACAGAAAACATCAGCATCAGATGTCTACATAGACCATTATTCAACATTTGACCTTAATAGGAAAAAACCAGTCATTCTTTTTACAGTATAGTTTGGAGGTGAAGTACAAATTATTACCTAAAGCTAATTTTAAATTTAGTTAGTTGAATATCCTTTCAACTGTGTATATATTTAATTTCACTGATATTAAATAAAAATCATGTTTTAAAGATTTTGTGAACATATTTGATTGCTTTTTAACTTTTTAACTTGTTATTCTTGAAAAAGAACAGCTTTGTTATTGATTGTTTATCTTGTTAGAACCAAGAAGAAATAAAGAAAATGTGTACCTTCCCAACCATGCTCCATATTGACTCCAAACCACTTATCAAAAATGATCTTTATCGCTTTTTTGTTGTTGTTTTTCTCTGTTTTTCATGGACTGTTGTCATTGGTTATCAAGTCCACCTCGTTCTGTTCCAGACCTGTGCATGTGGCATGCATCCACAGCAAGCAATCATCACACTGAATCTGAACAACATTGTAATTAGAAATGTAGTTATATTTCCAAAATCACATGTAGTTGTTATATAAATATTAAATAGAGAAATAGACATATTTATTTACATATTTATACTTACCCATAGTGAATTCACATCTATATCCATGCAGCCACAAAACTGGCAAACACTTTCCATGGGTTCTGTAAAAAATAAATAAATTGATTTTAAAAATTATTATATTTTATAAATTTTATTTATTATTGGCAAGGTATCTATCAACACAAGTCAGTTTTATTAACCGATGAAGCTAAAATAGTAGTTGCCATCTGTGTCCTTATGTCATTTATTGCCTCATGGTGTCCATCTATGGTTATGTTGCAGGGAATATTGGGGAATTTAGAGAGAATTTCCTCTCCAAACTGAGAAAAACATCAGTAAAGTACATTACACCATGTATTTCATAAACATTGTTAGCTTTATTGAGTATACTCATTTTAATACCTTCATAACAAAAACTCCACAACTACTTCCATCCTTTTGTTTTGTGTGTTTAATGTCCATTGGACTCCATCTCAGACTGCTCCATTCTTTTTGGCCAAGAATGTTGTGGCGCATTTTGAAGAACCTCCTAAAGTATGATTACAAACAAAATCTTGTAAACTATTGTGGTTTTAATAAATGCTAGAAATAATATAAAGTAAAATTACCTAAATCTTTCTCCTGCTTTCCTTGCTTGGGCCTCCTCATTTCTTCCGAAAGGATCTAAAAGTGTGACTTGTTTTGAAGTACACTGTAAAAAATGTTTTCGTAATTTTTACGGAAAAATACCGGCAGCTGTGGTTGCCAGTAAAATTCCGTAAAAAATACAGGAAAAGAATGTAAACAGCTTTGCAGTTTAAAACTTCAGGGCACAAACTTCAAACTGTGAATGAACTTAATACATTTGAGTCTTTTATATCAACAACATTTCTTTATAGAAAATGAAAACTTGGTCCAAATGCATAAAAGTGAAAACATAACATTTACTTAATTTATTTCTTTGTAATTCATTATTAAACTCACTTTTAAACAAAGCAACATGCAGCATGACATCAGAAGTTTATTTAAAGTCACCGTTTTTGTGATCAGTGTTTGCTTTAGTTGCCATCTTTCAGCCGTTATATATAAGTTTACAGTTATCTTTGGGCTGCTATGACATTGTTTTATATAAAACATAGTCTTGTAGCAAATCACATCAAATGAAAGTGTGATTAGGTATTTACTCTTTATCTGGGATGTTGTTTAATTACTTATTGTATTTCTTGTTACAAGCGCCTCAATTAATCTACTTTTAAAATTCACATTTCATGCAGCAATCAATCTAAAAAGTTTTTGAACCATTAAAAAGCTAGCATTTTGTCTTTGACTCAGACATCAAGAATCAGTGTATGAATCTCAACAGTGGTGACTAACAAATGAAAAGCTTACAGCCGCAATGCATGCTGGGAGTCATTGATGAGTTTTGTGCTTTGATGATACCCAGAATGCATTGCGTTTATCTTTAGAGGTTTTTTCTGTTGTCACCATTGTTGAGACAAACTGTTATATTCTAGATATCTGCTAGAACATTTATCATGTGTTAGATGTGCTGTTGAAGACATTCAGTATATTAATTAATTTCATTCAATATCATAAATGAGGATAACAAGTAACTTTAAAGCACTACCTAAACTCTTAAACATGTACTTACTCACCAACACAAATAATTTAATGCGTTAGCTTTATCTGAGCTTTCCACCCACCTGAGTCAGTGTGTTTCAACTCATAGATGTCAATACTGTGGAAAGACTTCATCACATGGAAAGCAAAGGGTCAAGAACACAACTAAAGTAAACACTCATCACCATAATGGTGACTCAACAAAACCATCAACATGTAAAATTTTACCATTAATTTCACAGGCATTTTTTACAGTGTAGCATTCAGATACTGAAAAAATGAATTTGTCATTCAGTTACGATATTGAACAATGTGAGGTAGTGGAAACCTGCAACTAATGCTCTTATGTTATGTACAGGTGTGCACCTCATGTTGGAAACATTTGTCCTTATTATTGAAAATCATGACTTGAGACATGATTGCATGTAGACACATTTTGTTGCTTTAACAGTTAATGTTGAGCTAGTCTATGGACTCGTTTTTTGGGACTCATTCAAAGCAATGTGTATAAAGAACATATTTATATATATGCTTATGCTTTGTCTAACTTTAGCTATTTGTGTTAAACATGCTGTTATTATAATTCAAGCTGTTATTAATGAGTTTCTTGTTTTGTCAAATTTTTTAAATGTAAGTACTGCAAACAGTCCCCCAGCCAAAAGAAAAAAGCCTAATGATACAACTTGTGATTGTAGTTGTTTCAGCCTAACTCACCACCAAGATCCAATGAGAATGATCTACATTTAGGGTGCCTACTGCTGCATCAAAGTTATCAAAATTAACCTATGGAAAATATCACTATTTTATTAAATAAAAAAACAACAATATGTTGGAAAACAGAATATTCAATCAGGAAATCAGGCATGTATTTAACTACTTAAAAAATATAAATTATATATTGTTTACAAGTCCTTACCTTTGACATCAACTATCTTTTTACTACCTCATCTTTTTCATTCAGTATTACATCAACAGTGTAATGACTAATGATCAGTACTTTTTTTGCAGCTTCGTTTCGATTTCTCATCAGACAGAGGTAGTGTTCTATAGCCTGTATTTAATGGGTGAAAGAAAAATAAACATTTTGGTTAAGATGTTTCAAAAAATACAAAAGATCTTCCATTATAAAATCTGAAAACTGTTGTTTTGTACTGGTTCTAAACTTTAAAAATATAAATTCCAATTATTACTATTAGGTTTAAATTTATGGCGTGAAAGATTATATATTTGTAAACACAGCAGGATAAAGGTCAAGGAAGAGTAAATTACTGTGTAACTGTGATGTATCAGAAAGAGGGAGAAACATTGCATTATTTTAATTACGAAACAAGGTTGGAACAGAACGTTTTTTTTATATTGCTTTAATTAACTGAATTTTAAAATTGCTAAATATATGTATACCTAAACATATAATGCAATGATCTTGTATTCAAACAAAGAGTTGTAGGCAAACAGAAATTTGAAATTTATTATAAAAACTGAATAAAGCATTCAAAAGTTTGTTTTAATTGCAGTCATTATAATGCTTCTAAACTGTTGATGTGATGTCTGTTATTTCACTATGAGTTGAGTTAAAACATCTTACTTCTCCACATAGCCATTGTTGGGGACTAAGCGTTTTGAAGTCTGCTACTCTCAGATTCATAGAGTTTTTCACATCTTGATTTGAAGGCAGTGTGGCTATGACAGCTTCTTCAATGTCTGTGTCCCAGAAAGCGTAGGTCTACAAGATAAAAAATAGCAGGTTCATTTTCTTTTAGGTTACAGTGTTATTATATAAAATAAAAAGTTAAGAGAACAAGATTATATACCTTTTCTTCTGGATCTTTTATTGCAGCAATTTCAGACCATTTTTTCTTTTTTTTTGCTGTCATCAGATTGCTGAATAGCAACCTTGCATGCACGGGATTCCTTTGTTTCATTTGGTTTGGTTAAATCTTGAACATATGTGTTTTGTTTGCCATGTCTAACAGATTTTATGTGTCTTCTGTGTTGATTTTTGTTTTTTATCTTTTTTGGCACAGGCCTGATTACAGGGACACTCTAGTACTTAGACTTTGTTGTCTTTTTTCTTTCGGCCCACTGTTCTTCATTTAGCTCTAGTGCTTCCCTTTTTCTCTTTGTTGGTGGAAGTTTTGATCCAAGTGGCAGTCCATTTACAATCATGTGTTCCTTGTATCGTCCCCTTAAGGATGCATGAAGTTTGCAGATAAAATCAGCAGGCCACATTTTCCTTTTTCTTTGTAGAATTACATTTTTTACAATTCCAAACCAACATTCAACATGACTGTTGGTGTCTCTGGTTTTCTCAATATTTTCTGTATTTTGTTTGCAGTTTGCTTTTGCTCTCTGAAGCATACTTTTCCATCTTTCCAAGGAAAATTCCACTCCACAATGGGAATAGGCCCAAGTAGTGTCCTGTCAGCAGAGTGATAATTTCTTCACACTTATAGAAGTTATCTTCCACACCGCTTAGTGTGTCTTCTTTTTGGATAACATCCATTGCCTCTTCCTTGACTTTACCAAACTCAATGGTAAACTGAGAACGTCCAATTATTGTGTATTTTGTCACTGGAATATCATCTTCCTCTGGGACGTGTGCCTTGAAGGAAATGTCATCAACATTGTGGCAAGGGGGGCGTGGTTTAGTGACGTCTGCATCGGACCTGGGAGAGACACGGGAAAAACGGTAAGCAAATGGGTCGATTGCAGATTAAGATCACCTGCGTCTTGTTTCAGTGATTGGCGAGGAGACTGCTTAAAGGCTCGCAGTTTCAGAGAAGGGATTGAGAGAGACACGGACTGAGAGACGTGGAGAGATCGAGAGCTCGAGAGAGATAGTAACCCGGAAGTGATCGTAACCCGGAAGTATCTGCGAAAGCTAACCAGAGTGTTTGTTATTTTGAAAACGTTTAAAGTGCGCAGTGGCGCAAAGTTTTGTTTTGATTCTAAAATAAAAGAATCTGTCTCTCAGTCCACGCCGACCCGGCCTCCTTCCTTCCATTCACTCACGAACCTATCTACATTGGTGCCGAAACCCGGGAAGGAAGGACCAGTGCCGCCGCCATGTCCCAGCCAGGATCGCCATTTGCCGACGTGATTCAGTCCCTCGCCGGTCTTCACCGCGAGCACCATCAAGCGCTGCTGGGCCTTCGTGAAGACCAAGAACGGCGCTTCCAAGCACTTGTCCAGGCCCAGCAGGAAGACCGCGAGACGTTTCGGGGCTGGCTGGACCAGGAAGTCACCAACAGAGGACTATCGGCCAGCTCACCAGCGGTAGGTCTGCCGCTACATAAAATGGGGCCTCAGGATGACCCGGAGGCTTTTTTGGGACTTTTTGAGAGGTCTGCGGAGATTTCGGGCTGGCCACTCGACGTTTGGTCGGCCCGGCTGATCCCCCTGCTGACGGGGGAGGCACAGCTAGCCGCCCAGCAGTAACCAGTCCCGAATTTGCTGATCTACGCAGACCTCAAGAAAGCCATCCTCCAGCGGGTCGGCCTGAGCCCCGAGCAACAGCGGCAGCGATTCCGGTCCTTGGACCTGGGGGAAGCTGGCCAACCCTTCGCACTGGCTCAGCAGCTCCGGGACGCATGCCGCAAGTGGCTGATGGCCGACGGAGGCGACGTCGAGAAGATCCTGGACCGAGTGACACTGGAACAGTTCGTGGTGCGGCTTCCGCCGAAGACCGCCCAGTGGGTCCAGTGCCACCGGCCTGCGTCGCTGACGGAGGCCATCCAACTGGCTGAAGACCAGATGGTGGCGTGCCCTGGAGTCGGCGTACCCCGAACATCTCTCTCTCTTCCACCTATTGTTTCTCCCCCTCTCTCTCCCCGACCTTTACCCCTTCCCAGGTCTCCAGCGTCCTTTGACCCCAGGCCCGTCCCAAGGACCAGAGACACAGGGGGAAATGGGCGTCAGTTCTTCCGGGGACCTGGCCGGTACAACCAGCCTGCGACCTCTCCTTCACCACAAGCCTCTCCTCGCCAATCCTTCGGCCCATTTCCTGCCGCTAGGGCGGCGGAAAAGTCTGGGCCCACCTGTTGGCGGTGTGGGGAGCCGGGTCACTCGATCGACCGCTGTCCAGTGATGGAGGTCGGGACGGTGATCCGGGTCCCCGACGACCCACAGGTTGCCCTCGATCCGGCCGGCCTGTATCAAATACCTGTGAGTATTAAGGGGGTTACATATCAGGCCTTGGTGGATTCGGGTTGTAACCAAACCTCCATCCACCAACGCCTGATTCGGTCCGTGGCAAAGGATAAGAGCCGCATGGTTAAGGTACGGTGTGTACACGGGGACGTGGTGAATTATCCGCTAGTGGCGATGCCCATAAAATTTAGGGGTCAAAAGCATAGAGTAGAGGTGGCGGTTAATCCTCATCTCAAACATCCGCTAATTTTGGGGACGAATTGGCCGATGTTTTCTGTATTATTGGGAAAATTGTGTGCGGATGTTTCCTCGGGAAGTCAAGGGCGACGGAAGACTGCGGTTGTGCAGGCAGGGGAAGCTGAGCCGGAACCTCGGCTGACTGACCCAGGGGAACGGAGTGCTGTGGAGAGACAACATCTCTCTCGGTGCGATGATTTTGCCCTGGAGCAGTCTCACGATGACACGCTCAAAAATGCCTTTAACCAGGTTCGTACCATCGACGGACAGCGTCTCAACCCTGCACAGCCGCTGGTCTATCCGTATTTTGCCATTTTAAAGGACAGGTTGTATCGAGTGACCCGAGACACTCAATCAAATGATACAACGCAGTTAGTTGTCCCAAAGAGCCGCCGGGAAATGCTTTTCCAGACGGCTCACCGTAATCCAATGGCGGGTCACTTAGGACAAACAGCAACATTAAACCGCCTAATGGCCCGCTTCTTTTGGCCGGGCATTCATGAGAACGTGCACAGATGGTGCGCGTCTTGTCCTGAATGTCAGCTGGTAAACCCAACGGCCACTCCTAAAGCACCATTGTGCCCCCTTCCGTTGGTTCAGGTCCCCTTCGAGAGAATTGGAATGGACCTGATCGGGCCATTAGAGCGGTCGGCACGAGGACATCGTTTCGCATTGGTCATAGTAGACTATGCGACACGATATCCCGAGGCGGTGGCTCTCCGCAGCATTTCGGCTAAGAGTGTTGCGGACGCCCTGTTTCGTATTATCTCCCGTGTGGGAATCCCTAAAGAGATTCTCACAGATCAAGGCACGGCGTTTATGTCACGTACCCTCCGCGAACTATACGGGTTATTGGGCATTAAAGCAGTTCGTACCAGCGTCTACCACCCACAGACAGACGGGTTGGTCGAACGCTTTAATCGCACCTTGAAGACAATGATCCGGAAGTTCGTACACGAAGACGCCAAAAATTGGGATCGGTGGCTAGAACCCCTGTTATTCGCGGTACGAGAGGTCCCCCAAGCCTCCACGGGGTTTTCCCCCTTCGAGTTACTCTATGGACGTCAGCCCCGTGGGGTGTTGGACGTCCTAAGGGAAGCTTGGGAGGACGGACCCTCGGATAGCAAAAACCAAATTCAATATATCCTGGACCTGAGAGCAAAACTCGATACACTGGGGCGGCTCTCCATGGAGAATTTGCTACAGGCCCAGGATAGGCAGAGCCGGCAGTATAACAGGGGTACTAACTTACGTAAATTTGCACCGGTAGATAAAGTGCTTGTATTGCTCCCCACCTCGAGTTCCAAGTTACTCGCAAAGTGGCAAGGGCCCTTTGAGGTCACACGGCGAATAAGCGATCTCAATTATGAGGTAGTACGGTCGGATAGGAGCGGAGCACATCAAATATATCACCTCAACCTCCTAAAGAAATGGAATGAGGTGAGCCCAGTGATGCTGGCGACGGTAGTAAGCAGAGAGGATGATCTCGGACCAGAAGCGAGCTACCCAGTTCAATCCCTTGCTCTGGCCCCGGGGGGGATCACCTCTCAGCCTCCCAGCTCACCGAGGTGGCCAAGTTGCAGGCAGATTTTGCGGATGTGTTCTCGCCCCTACCCGGCCGCACCAACCTCATCGAGCACCATATTGAGACTAAACCGGACGTGGTGATTCGCAGCCGGCCCTATAGATTACCTGAACACAAGAAAAAGGTAGTTCAGGAAGAATTAAAGGCAATGCTCGATATGGGGGTAATAGAAGAGTCACATAGTGATTGGGCGAGCCCGATAGTTTTGGTTCCTAAGACCGACGGCTCGGTCCGTTTCTGTGTGGATTATAGAAGGGTGAATGCTGTGTCGAAGTTCGATGCATATCCGATGCCACGGATCGACGAGTTGCTGGATCGACTTGGCTCGGCTCGTTTTTTTTCGACACTGGATTTAACTAAAGGATACTGGCAGATCCCCTTATCTCCCCTATCCAAAGAGAAAACCGCCTTCACCACGCCGTTTGGATTACACCAGTTTGTAACACTTCCATTTGGCTTATTCGGAGCTCCGGCCACCTTCCAGCGCCTCATGGACCGCCTGCTCCGACCACACGCGGGGTATGCGGCGGCATATCTCGACGATATCGTGATCTACAGCAACGACTGGGAGCGGCATATGCAACATCTGATAGCGGTCCTGAGATCGCTGAGGGGGGCCGGGCTGACGGCTAACCCAAAGAAGTGTGCATTTGGGCGGGTGGAGGTAAGGTATCTGGGCTTCCACTTGGGTCATGGTCAGGTGTGTCCCCAAATTAATAAGACGGCAGCAGTTGCAACCGCACCGAGACCCAAGACCAAAAAGGAGGTGAGGCAGTTCCTGGGGCTGGCGGGATACTATAGAAGGTTTGTACCTAATTATTCGGAGCTCACCAGCCCGCTGACTGACCTTACTAGAAAGGAGGCACCGGATACCGTCCAGTGGACGGAGCCATGCCAGCAGGCTTTTACCGAAGTGAAGGCTGCTCTCTGTGGCGGACCGTTATTGCACTCCCCTGATTTTTCCCTTCCTTTTTCGTTGCAGACGGATGCGTCGGATCGGGGCGTGGGGGCGGTTTTGTCCCAGGAGACGGGGGGGTGAAGAACGGCCGGTGCTGTACCTTAGTCGGAAGCTCTCGAGGAGAGAGACAAAGTACAGCACCATCGAAAAAGAGTGCCTGGCGATCAGGTGGGCCATACTCACCCTCCGCTATTATCTCCTGGGACGCGAATTCACGCTCCATTCGGACCACGCTCCCCTCCAGTGGCTCCACCGCATGAAAGATACCAACGCGCGGATCACCCGGTGGTATCTGGCGCTACAGCCCTTTAAGTTTCAGGTGATCCACCGACCGGGGTCTCAGATGGTCGTGGCCGACTTCCTCTCCAGGAGGAGGGGGGAGGCTGCAGGCCGGATGGGGCCTCGGCCTGAGTCGGGCGGTGGGGGTATGTGGCAAGGGGGGCGTGGTTTAGTGACGTCTGCATCGGACCTGGGAGAGACACGGGAAAAACGGTAAGCAAATGGGTCGATTGCAGATTAAGATCACCTGCGTCTTGTTTCAGTGATTGGCGAGGAGACTGCTTAAAGGCTTGCAGTTTCAGAGAAGGGATTGAGAGAGACACGGACTGAGAGACGTGGAGAGATCGAGAGCTCGAGAGAGATAGTAACCCGGAAGTGATCGTAACCCGGAAGTATCTGCGAAAGCTAACCAGAGTGTTTGTTATTTTGAAAACGTTTAAAGTGCGCAGTGGCGCAAAGTTTTGTTTTGATTCTAAAATAAAAGAATCTGTCTCTCAGTCCACGCCGACCCCGCCTCCTTCCTTCCATTCACTCACGAACCTATCTACAAACATCTTCCAAAGTGATCTGCTTGATGTAATTGTTGAGCTTGTTAATTCCAGTTTGTACAGTGGGAGTATTTTTTACACCCAAAAAGACAAAGCACATCTGCAAAAAGATTGCTTTGGCTTTTTCAAGACTCACACAATTTTGCAAAAGTGCAAAGCAAAACACAGCAAAGTTGTGCAATCCTTTGTCTTTTGTCACTTTACCGATTCCCTGTGATATGGTTTTCACCATGTGTGCTGCACAGATGTGCACCACTGTAAACCTTGGTATATCCCTTTTCTCAAATCTGTATTGACAGATTTTGTGTGCCCTTTCCAAGTAGGTGTCAACCTTTTCTCTGTTGAATGACAGCAGAACACTTTGGATTAGGGCCCAACTAAAATCTGTCTCGACGTGATGCACTCTGATTGAGGTCAACCTGCAGACATTGTGCAAAAATTTCAGAAGCCAACTTGAAATATTTGGCACATTATCCTCATTTGTCAAAAGCTCTGAAACTGGAAGTGGAGGTTTGTTGTCACCATCTCCTTGTAGAACAAGGGCATAGTACAGAACTTTCTTGTGTTGATTTGGAATCTTGCTAACAATGCCACCAGTCGCATCAAGATAGAGAGATGTGTTGCGATTTTTCCGGAGATGTGACACAAGGATCATCATGCCCTCTTCTGTGTACATTTGCACTGCAAATGGATCAATTTGCAAATGCTGCATGTATCCTGGGCTGTTGAAAAACCCTGTGTCTTTGTATTTTCTGAGTGATCATGAGTTCCATAACAACATTGTCATGTAACCGAAGACTCCACTTGAACTCAGATGCTATAGTTTTAAGAACATTTCTTGTAAGGCATTTAGAAAGGTTTCCAGCTATGAGCTCCGCTGAAGAAGTACAGTTGAAAGAAAAAGTATGTGAACCCTTTGGGCTTACTTGGATTTCTTCATAAATTGGTCATAAAATGTGTTCTGATCTTCATCCAAGTCACAACAATAGAGAAACACAGTCTGCTTAAACTAATACCGCACAAACATTATACGTTTTCATGTTTTAATTGAACACAACATGTAAACATTCATAGTGCAGGGTGGAAAAAGTATGTGAAACCCTAGGCTAATGACTTCTCCAAGAGCTAATTGGAGCCAGGAGTCAGCCAACCTGGGGTCCAATCAATGTGATGAGATTGGATGTGTTGATTAAAGCTGGCCTGTCCAATGAAAAACACACACCAGTTTTGAGTTTGCTGTTCTGAAGAAGCGTTGTCTGATGTGAACCATCCCTCGCACAAAAGAGCTCTCAGAAGACCTACGATCAAGAATTGTTGACTTACATAAAGCTGGAAAGGGCTACAAAAGTATATCTAAAAGCCTTGATGTCCATGTGTCCACGGTAAGACAGATTGTCTACAAATGGAGAAAGTTCAGCACTGTTGCTACACTCCCTAGGCGTGGTCGTCCTGTAAAGATGACTGCAAGAGCACAGCGCAGAATGCTCATTGAGGTGAAGAAGAATCCTAGAGTGTCAGCTAAACACTTACAGAAATCTCTGGCACATGCTAACATTTTTGTTGACAAATCTACAATAAGGAAAACATTAAACAAGAATGGACTTCATGGGAGGACACCACGGAGGAAGCCACTGTTGTCCAAAACAAACATTGCAGCACGTTTGAAGTTTGCAAAAGAGCACCTGGATGTTCCACAGCACTACTGGCAAAACATTCTGTGGACAGATGAAACCAAAATTGAGTTGTTTGGAAAGAACACACAACGCTATGTGTGGAGAACAAAAGGCACAGCACACCAACATCAAAACCTCATCCCAACTGTGAAATATGGTGGAGGGGGCATCATGGTTTGGGGCTGCTTTGCTGCCTCAGGCCCTGGACGGATTACTGTCATCGATGGAAAAATGAATTCCAAAGTTTATGAAGATATTTTGCAGGAAAACTTAAGACCATCTGTCTGCCAACTGAAGCTTAACAGAGGATGGACGATGCAACAGGACAACGACCCAAAGCATAGAAGTAAATCAACAACAGAATGGCTTCAACAGAAGAAAATACGCCTTCTGGAGTGGCCCAGTCAGAGTCCTGACCTCAACCCGATTGAGATGCTGTGGCATGACCTCAAGAGAGCGATTCACACCAGACATCCCAAGAATATTGCTGTACTGAAACACTTTTGTAAAGAGGAATGGTCCAAAATTTCTCCTGACCGTTGTGCAGGTCTGATCTGCAACTATAGGAAACGTTTGGTTGAGGTTATTGCTGCCAAAGGAGGGTCAACCAGTTATTAAACCCAAAGGTTCACATACCTTTTCCACCCTGCACTATGAATGTTTACATGTTGTGTTCAATAAAAACATGAAAACGTATAATGTTTGTGCGGTATTAGTTTAAGCAGACTGTGTTTGTCTATTGTTGTGACTTAGATGAAGATCAGAACACATTTTATGACCAATTTATGAAGAAATCCAAGTAAGCCCAAAGGGTTCACATACTTTTTCTTTCAACTGTAGTTCTCAGTTTCCTATAGTAAAAATTTGAAATTCCATCTTTTAGCGCCTTTGCAATTTTGCCTCTGCGAGTGTAACTTGCCCTACGAAATTTTAATTCAGCTTTGGCATGTTTGACATGGCCGAATCGGGTGACACAGATGGTGATTTTTCTCTTTTCTTGTACTGGTTCATTACAAGTAAACACATATTTTGCTTGACAATCAGAGAATGTGCAAACTGCCTTTGATCTTAGATATGGACCCTTTTTTCTACTTTGAGGACCGCAAACTCTTTGGTACTTGAATGCAATGGGGCATGATGGATTTATTTTCTTGAACTGTTTATAAAGTACATGGGTCCACGGTCTTCTGATTTTAATTTCTCCTTCTTTGGGAGCTATTTTTTTCCAGTCTTCACTACTGATGTGAATTTTAAATTTCTTTTTGGCAGGTATTGCTGGTCTCCACTTACTTTTGTTCTTTTGTCCTGTATCCTCTGGTCCTCAACTGCTGTCAACATTTTGCAGTGCATCATCTTCAGGTGAATGGATGTCTTCAAAGCAATTCACATCATTGTTCTCTTCAGACATGTCATTACAAATATGTTCATGCTCTGATGTGATTGCATCAGAATTGTTCTCTTCATTCTCATCCAGGTCAGTAGGTTTCTTGTTTTGGCGGAAAAGTTTAAGAACTGTGGACTGCACATTTTTTCGGTTACTGTGCCATACAACTGACAGCCATTTTCTGTTTTTAAGTGTGGCTTGTCCAAAAAGATTTTTGGCTATTGCACTCCATATGTTGGAATTCCATGGAATCCTTTTCTCAAGATTAATTTCAACTCTTAAAAATTGTTCGACAAGCCTTTCACTGCCTCCACAGTCAGTCCAGAGGTCTGGGGCCCCATGCTTTATTCCTCTTTTTTTGCTTGGTTTGGTCATGACAGTCTAATACACTGATCGAACATAATTGACATTTAAGAATCTGAATCAGATGATGTACCTTTTGTGTCGTTCTTTCGATGTGTTTTGGCGAGAATCCGGAAGTTCTATTTACTATGCAATGTCTTTTAAATTCTGATGTGCTCGAAAATTAAGGGGTATTGGTGTGCTCTAGCACCCCCCGCAGTTAAAGAAACACAAATGCAGGTTAATTAACATTTCTTAATTATACGCATTGTGGTAATCCTACAACTCCTGAGCACAAGTCTATTTTTGGAGCTATGTATGTATGTTTTTTCGTGTTGTCTTTGTGTTACGTGAGTGTTTGACGTTCTTTTATTGTATAGCTCAATAAGCCAAATCAACTATTGCGCCACACAGAGTGCGCGATGGATGCGACAGTCAAAATCGGACACCGGACGCGCAGTGCCTCTACGCGCAACGTTTTTTAAATTCTAACACTTTGCCTTATATGATGACATACATACATTTAGGCACATAATGTTTATTATAGGCTATAGCTTATATTTGTATTACATTGTTTCATATTTTTTTCTTTCTTTTAACAGTAAATAAATTACGAATTTGTTGAGAGTTTTTGTGTATTTTTTTGTGTGCAAACAACATAGTATTACAATAAACATCTTTTGATTACAGTTTTTGCCTATAAGTAAAACAAATTGAGGTGCGTTTAAATTTATGTATTTGTTTATTGGGGTCTTCAAATGTTATGAATTAGAAATTTCTCTTTGCCAGTCAGCAGCAAAGAAGCAACACTCAGGTCACGAGCTAAATGCGTTGCCATTTAGTTTTGGTTAAAACATTTTAAAGTTATGTGAAAAAGGTTACAAAGCACCAAGTTAGTCTTTTGCTGTGAACGTAATGGAATAACATATGACGATGCAAAGTAAATAATTATTTGTCATATAGTTAATATTTACTGTTTAAATAACACAAAGATACTATTACTTAAACACATAAGTGGTTATTATCATTACATAATTAATAATTATGAATGTGCAAGGATGGAGAAAATACTACTACTACTACTACTACTACAAATGTACTCAATAAAAAATGATTAATGATTATGAATGTGCAAGGATAATTATGACAACGAGGACATCTTGACAATCAACTTCTATTCATATAGTTTCAAAGAAACATAAGAAAAATAATCGTTATTAAACAATAATAACAATTTTGGATTTAATCAAGTCCTTGGACTGATCATCCTTGTGTTCATAGGATGCATAGTCGTGCACAGTCACTTGTTATATTTGTGCTACCCCAAACATTCAATGTCTCTATTCCCTTATTTACTGTCCCAACTTTTGTTGAATAAACATTTGACTATGTTAAAAATAATCAATGGTGTTTAATTTTACACTGTTGACAGTCCAGAAAGGCTACAAAGGAATTTAAGAGAGTAAAATCAGTCAGTGGAAGTTTTCATGAAGGGGTGCTTGCCCAACACGATGATAGGATGTCATGTGATGCAGATTTTTCCTGTAAACCTGAGATAAGTTACAGTAATAATGGTCATCATAAGGTTTATTTAGGCCTAAATAATAATACACATATGTAAGTAATAATAAATAATGATATATGATAATAATAATAATGGCAAATAATAATAAATACACAGTAACAAATGTACATGTAGTTCTTGTTGTGACCCAGCCTGTGTTCCATGTTCATTGTTAGTTGGATTCTTAGTTTGTTTTTGAGTTTGCCCTGTTTCCTGTTTCATTTTGTATCCTAGTTTTTTTTATTATTGGCCTCAGGTTGGTTTTCTTCCAGGTGTTTCTTGTCTTCTCGTTTATCCCAGTGTATTTAAGTACTTGTGTTTTATTTGTCGATGTCAGTCATTGAGGTGTGTGATTGTATTTCATGTTCCCTTTTATTTTGTTTTGAGTGATGATGAATTAACTAATTTTCCTTTCACATGAAGGACTCAAGGAATGTGTTTTAGACTAATACTGATCTGTGAAATGTTTCACAAATCTAAAGAGTCATTTTAAACTCAAAAAACATATAATAGGGTACCGCAAGCAATTTTTAGGAATAGTATGCCTTCTGTTCCTTTTAAGCCATAATTCACTATGATTATGCATTATATAAAGCCATTTTAAGTAATAATGTCAATTTGTGAACATTTTTATGGTGACCTAACAATGACGTAGCTTTTTTATGAATAAGAACATGAGAAAATTGCAATGCCATTTGTGAAACTATCTATATAAAGTAAAGCAACATGTGAAAGAGAAACAAAACACTGAAACAATTCACCAATCACAACGGTACAGTTACTTGTATGACTCACTTGTCTTGTTTAATTTAAAGGCTTATTATGTATAATATCTCAAACCGTTAATAATATTATACAGGACATAATAAACACAGGTGTAAGATTATATAAAAAGACGAATTTGTCTGTGAAAGTTATACTAAATTAGGCTGCATAAACAATTAAATCGGGATCAGCTGTGAGTGCATGTACACTGAAAGTAGCTGTGAATGGTAGAGACTGTGTATTTGTCATCCTCCGTATCTAACAACTAAACACGATTTGGCAGACAAACTTTGCTGTGAAAAATTCACAAATCAAAGTGGACAGGATGACGGTTTTTTAGGTGTTTAGGTCTTCAGCTTCATGAGTTATAGACATTTGAAAACAAAAAGTCGCAAAAATAAAATGCGGATATCGTGTGGGGGAAACCGATTCATATGAATTCACAAATCATTGTGTGCCAAATTTAATAATGTGTTCATGCAGAGCGATGCGGATTCACAACTTATAAACGTCCGAATGTCAAACCGCTAAACTATCTTTACTGCGGTGTTGATCGGTGTTTCGTACAGAAACAAAACATTTTTAGCATCCAAATCAATATCAATGCCAGAAATATCGTAAATAGTGTCAAGAAAGGATTAACAATAGTCACAAATGTCTTTTTTAAATCTTTTAACAACCTGGATTACTGGGAAAAATCGGGTAGGCTCCTCAGCCGATGTAGAAAGTTTAAACTGAGTTAAGAATAATCAATGTGACTGCAAATGACCTTTATGATGAAACAACTGTCACAACAAAATATTATTTTAACTTGAGGAGTTCCCCCGTCGACTCTCACCTCCTCCCTGTGACGTCACACGCGTTTCTGTGCCGTCGCGTCTGTGACTGAAGGTGCGACAGAGAGAGAGAGAGAGAAAGAGAGAGAGAGAGAGAGAGAGAAAGAGAGAGAGAGAGAGAGAGAGAGAGAGAGAGATTTCTCTCACACTGCATTTAGTTCACAGATCTGTGCTTTAGGCGGAATGCATGTGTCTGCACCAGAAAACAGAGTTTTGATGTGAAGCGGTGAGTTTTTATGATTATATTACATCAGTGATTCACCATTTTCAAGAGAAATAGATCACTTTAACATAGAATAAGTTAACTTCAGGTGTTTAAATGAAACCGGATTGTTCAAGTATTGATTAAATGTAATCGGTTAAATGTACCGCAGTAAATTTACAGTTGTCACAAACTCAGAAAAACTCATAATTTCATATTTTCATCTGTGTGTGTGTGTTCAGTTGTTTTGTGATGAGGATGATGATCGCGTGTGTGTCGGTGTATATGTGTGTACTGGTTAAGCTATATTTGTGTGTGTGTGTGTGTGTGTGCGCGTTTGTGTTCAGTTGTTTTTGTGATGAGGAAGATGATAAAGATCAGTAGCATAACTGTATTTTATTGATCGTAATGAAACAATTTAAAGATTGTTTGAGTTAGTCTTCTTATGCTGTACATGTATGTATAATCTCTAGACTTTCATGGAGGATAAATGTACATTACTGTTTTTACACATTTCTATAATATTTCTAGTCACGATTTCTATCACAAGTGTTCACACAGTGATCACAAAAAAAGTCTATGTGAGCTAAAGTGTGCATCTATTTTCATTGCTTTAGCACAAAATCTTTTAATGTACATTCATGCTTTTCTCACAAACACGACCAAACCTTGATCTACTATTCATGCCAACATGCAAATGCTAACATACTCCTGTCAACCCATTAAAGGAGTTCACTTCAAATTTGCCTCCATAGTCGTTTTTATTTCTCCTGTAGAAAATGATTGATTTTAAAGTGAACTACTCTAAAGCTCAAAATTGAGCACAATATAAAAATGAACAAGACAGAAATGTGCAACATTCTTTCAGTAATATTGAAATATATTCTGATTTCAAAACGTAATACGATATGACACAAGTGTTACACTTTCAATTTCATGATCATGTGTGCACAAGGTGAAAGTGTGGGAATCATTTCAAGTTTGTACTGTGACTTCAGTGAATTATAAACCATAGAAAGAGACGTTCCTGCTTGTTAAGACATTTTACAAAAGAAAACACTTGTGGAGTGAAAATTTGTGCTAGTGTTATGGAAGAATGACTGGATTTCTGATAAAAACATAAATAACGTGTTTAATGTGAAATGAACTGATGTGTAAAGCTGAAAGTTGGTCAAAGGAACTGTGTAAAGACTTGTGAAAACATGACCTGTAGTACTGAGAAATGTGTTCAAGTGATTGTGTTGTGTATGATAGACAACACTGATGATATCTGAGATTGACAGACACCCATGTGTGTGTGTGTTTGTCTGCAGTTGTTGTGAGTGCAGCTGTGTGGCATTAATTCAGTGAAACTCAAGCGCTGCTGCTACTTCCATTAACTGCAAAGACAGACACACACACACACACACGCACACGCACGCACGCACGCACGCACACACACACACACACACACACACACACGCCCACACACGCACACATACACACACACACACGCATCACACACGCCCACACACGCACACACACACACGCACACACACACGTATGTATGTTTTATTATCTCTATTGGGACAGTCCATAGGTGTGATGAGTTATATACTGTACAAACTGTATATTTTATCCCCTACCCCTGACCCAACCCCTAAACCTAAAGATCCTAGAAAACTTTTTGCGTTTTTAGATTTTCAATAATTATCATTCTGTACAATTTAGAAGCTTTTGTGCCCATGAGGACCTCAATTTCAGTCCCCACAGTGACATGAGTCCCCATGAGTTGCTGTGCAGTCAGGTTTAGGTCCCCACTTACATATAAAAACCAAGTCCACACACACACACAAACACACACACACACACACACAATTAAAGTTGTTCTTCTTTACATGAGAATGTGCAGCAGGACTATAGTCATGTGAACAGAAGTTCATTCATGTTGATGTGAAAAATGATCATCAGTGATCAATGACAAGCTCTCTCTGGTGGGTTTTATTCAACAGTTTGTGTGTCACTTTCATCTGGTGTTGTGTTTGTTAAGGTGTTTGCTGAAATCATGTCATCCTGCGCTCCTGTTCTATTGGCTGTTTTATGCTGTCTAATATCAGTGACATCATCACTCAACCTGGATGACCCCAATGTCTGCAGTCACTGGGAGAGGTGACACACAGACACACAGACACACACACACACACATACACAGAGAGAGAGAGAGAGAGAGTGAAGGAAGCAGATTGTGTGTTTTGTTTCTCAGCTAGATTCACTTTCACTCAGTAATGTGTGTGAACAGCTGTCTGCCACAAACCATAACACACACTCACTCACACACTCACACACACACACATACACACACACACACACACACTCGCTCGCTCACTCACTCACTCACTCACTCACTCACTCACTCACTCACTCACTCACTCAACATGTCTGATGTGTGTAACATGTGTAATTATATAGTAAAATAAGAAGCAGCATTTGTTCAGATCCAGTTACAGGGAGACTTAGGTTCAGTTAGTCACATTTATTTTGCGTTTTATTGGCTGTGTGTGTGTGTGTGTGTGTGTGTGTGTTTGTGTGTGCCGCCGGTCACAGCCGTTCCAATACAAACACAAAAGAGCTTCTATCACAGTTGTGTTATAATGAAGAACCAGTTAATATCTGCTGAATACAGTCACACAACAAATCACATCAGTCTGTGTGCGGCTTCATACGTTTGTATTGTGTGTGTTGTGTAGTTATTCTGTTACAGTGGAGGAGTCATACGCTCATCCCTTTGATCAGGTTTATTACGCCAGCTGTACGGATATTCTCAACTGGTTCAAGTGCACTCAGCACAGGTGTGTGTTCATCTCTTATCATTCATCCACACAAATCTCAACTCTCTCATCGTATGTGAGTCTTTCTTCAGTTCACACAAAAGAAGATATTTTTGAGAAATGTCTCAGTGGTTTTGTGGGAGTCAATGGGGTTCACTCTTGTTTCATTCTTTTGTGATGTGAAGAAGATAGAAAGTCATGCCGTTTTGAGCAAACAATCACAGAGATCTCTCTTTTAGAAGTGAAATGTTGACAGTTGTGTTTGTTTTGTGTGTTTAAGGGTCAGTTACAGGACGGCGTTCCGCAGGGGTGTAAAGACAATGTATCGGCGCAAGTCTCTGTGCTGTCCAGGTTTTTATGAGAGTAGAGACGTGTGTGTCCGTGAGTATCACTTTGTGTGTAACTACAGAAAACTACAGAAACTCTTTGGTCATTTTTGACCGCGATGCTACTGGTCTAATTGGATACTAAAGCTATGCTAAAAGCGCTATTGCCAGACCCGGAGACCGGCAGAATACATTCCAAAATGGTAAAACTCTACTTATTAACTTGGACTGGGAGTTGTTAAATTAGCATATATCCCAAAAAATTGGACTGTTCTTTTAATGCACACCAGCCAATCAGACCATGGTATAATGCTAATATTACTCCTACGTCTTTCATGTTCATCAGTGGTCGGGAGTCTAAAAAAATTGATGTGGCGTGCATAAATAAATTATGCTTTATTAACAAGTTTTGGGAGGATAATTAACTCATCCGGCTTTCCATAAACAATCACTGTAATCATCCTATCAGCCTATAAGTAGTCAAGCCCCCTCACGTTTCACAACATCCCTCCTCCACACCACAAGCCCGTTCTCACCTATGATCCAGGCACACACCGAGCCTGGGGTCCTCTCCCCAGTCAAGGGGCAGGTGTTCTGAGTTCGAGGAGAATTACTGTGCTCAGAGCCCTGGTCTCGGGTCAGCACGCAAAACACAAACCTTCCGTACCTGTTCATTAGCTCCGAGGCGAACTTGTGAATCAAATGTTACAAGTTTGAAAGCCACCATACAGCAAAGTATGTGGTGTGCAAAAGCTCTTCTCACACAAAACAACAAAAGTCCAAACAGCTCTTTATGTTGATAACAGCAGTTAATAAGTGTCTTGACCAAACATACTATAAACCGGACCTTACAGCTATTAGCAGGATGCAAAGCATGCTGCACAGAGCGGTCGCAGTATGACATCAAAGTGCAAGAAATGAAACAAAGTCAGAAGATGGTTTATATTTGTAGTGTAGTTTTTGTCAAATGTATTTATAAGTAGTTTTTGCAATGAGTTCTTTGGTGAGGTTCCTGAATCCTGTTATAAGGTCGTGAGGACGAGTGAACTCAGAACATGAGAGTGAAGGATAAAAGCTTCAGACGCCTCTCACATGTTTCTCTTGGCTTTTCATTCTCAAGTTACTTAGAGCAATGTTTGTGTGTGTGTGTGTGTGTCTCTGTTCTTCGCCCTGATGGAGTGAAATCTGATCTCTCTCTCTCTCTGTAGCTCATTGTGTTGAGAAATGTGTGCATGGCCGCTGTGTGGCCCCCAACACCTGTCAGTGTGAGCCGGGCTGGGGAGGAGCCGACTGCTCCAGCGGTGAGTCCTGCACCTGTGCCTGTCCATCTGACACACACAACACACATCAACACACACGCACACAACACACATCAACACACGAGTCGACAGAAACACAAAAACACAACACACACAGATATATATATTTAGCCTGAAAAGGTTTTATGATGAATCTCTGTGATGATATGTGTCAGGATACAGCAGTAATGTTGTAGTGGATTGATTTTGTACTTCATTATAAAATAAATCCTGAGAATAATCTTGATGTGTGTATGGCATTATCAGCTCAAACACTGCCTGTTTGGTTTTATATCTTTGCTTCGACTTATTATAAAGTTGTTATTGTTTTTCTGAGCAGTTTAATGTCAGGTAGAGTAGAGTGTGATGTGACTGTAATCTCCTCTGAAAGCTCTTTGTATCGCCTCTTTCCGGCCCACCAGACGCCAACAAAAGTGCAGCCTGCTCTGAATCCAAATGATGGAGAAAAGAGCTTTCTTTAACAGCCCAGAGCTAAACAAAGAGAACAGAAGACAGGAAATGACCTCAGCGCTCAGATCACGTGATGTCACACAACTCTTTTCATGTTGGGATGTTGAAGTGTTTATCTTCTAAATTTAACGTGTAAGAATAGATTCAGTGTTGATGTGATTGCTTAATGATCGTCCTGTTGGAGTGTACTGATGTGTTATTTAGTGTTAAACTCGTGGTCTCTGTAATCACATGACTGACTCGTGAGCGTAGACTGATGTTGTTAAAGCATCTCATCTCATCTCATTCACACACACAGGACACTGAATAGCAGAAATGGAGCAGGTTTTTATTTTTGAAACTGGGTCACGGTTCACTGAAGCACTGATGTGGATGATCTTTCTGAAGCCTGTTGTCTGGGTGTTTCAATGAGGTTGAATGGAAACATTAAGAACAGGTCAGGGCATACGGAAGATTCTGTATGAATGTTTTCATGACATTCAACCTTAATCCTGAGATGCAGGAAAGGGTTTTTTAGGCCTATACACAAAGAATCTTGAGCGAGATGTGTTTTTGTCCAGACACATGTGCTGTCGTGAGCACACAGTATGTTTCATTAGTGTGATGCTGGAAAAAAGATGTAAAGAAAGAAGACTGGATCCAAGTGTAGACTTTATTGAACCAAGAGCGAAGGATCCACAGCAGACAAACACAAGAAACACACACACATTACAGACAGGAAATGACCGAGAACTAACTAGCGGTGGCAGACACATGATCAGAAGTGTTCATGAGAATCCCTGAGTTGAATAAAGGACACAGTTATTATTGAATGAGATCTAATGTTTTCTCTCTGAATCAATCATTGTGAGAGACAATAATGATTCTATGTGAAAGTGTATTGAGATCGGTCGTTTGCTGATTGAGAAATCAATCATTCGTTGATCAAAGGTCTCAGGAGATGTTCAATAATATACTGACGTGTACAACCAGTGTTCAGGTGTCCGTCTCAACTTCATCTCACAGATGTCATTTGGGATGTCATCAAATGTTTGTCAAGCATTAGTTAATATTGTGTTGTGTTGTTCATTCAGTGGAGGTTGTGTGTTTGTTGAAGTTTCTGAGAGAAAGAGAGAGAGAGAGTTTTATTAACAGCTGTGGGATTATCTACTTCCTCTCTCATATTTTCCTCATGTTCATGCCAGAGTGAACGAATCCTGTGCTCTGTGAGAACCCATCATCATGTGAATTACACACACACACACACACACACACACACAAACTCATGCGTGCACATCAAGTGTTGTCAGGGGCGTAGCAAGCTTTTCAAAAGTGCGGGGGATAGATGTTTTTTGTTTGTTAACAATGAAAACGTTGAATGTAATGACAGAACGGTACAAAAGGTATAACATACAAGATATTAAAAGCTTCCTATTTAAATGAGTGATACTAGTAAAGTATAAAAACACATTCGGAACACACAGAAAATAAGTCAAAACTCTGTACAGTAGACTTGCTAATGAATCAGAAATACTTTAATAATCCCAGGGGAAAAAGACAGTGGTAAGCTCAATAGTGACATGGGTCTGACAGGACTGTGACTGTGACCGCTAAAGTTTGCTTACTTGCACCTTGAAAAGGGGAGATATAAAAAAAACACACACACAAAGCTTTTTCTCTGGTGGTGTAAATAATGTAACAATTTTCTGTTTTTAACCATTAAAATAATACACACTTTTCGTTCATAGTTCTTCAACAGGTACAATCAAACATAATAGGTAAGTATCCACATAAGTATTCAGCTAAACAAAAAAAGCAATGTTCAAAATATCAAAATCAAAAAACCCATAAGTACACTGCTTAACAAGGTCAATTTGTCCCTCCTCCTCGTCAATTCCCTGCCTTCTTCATCACAGTTACTTTATACATTACATGCCACATAAATAACCGAATTTAGCTATTTCTGAACAATATCCCAATTTGCAATTAGCATTAGTCTTAAAACTAAATATAATTCAGAAAACACTCGACATATCAACAAAACATAAACAGAACATCTCCCCAAACACATATCAAGGTTATTTAAAAACCTCGAAAGCATAAACACTCATTCAAAGTCGCTGGAAAAGGAAGACGTAAATAACCATAAGATCCCGCCTCCTCAGCACGAGCTGACCGATCAATCTAACACACCAAGAGAGGCGGGACTTAAGGCAGAACAGCCAATCACCATCCGGTCACACTCAAAGCCGGTGTTCTGATTGAGTGGGAGGGGAGAGGATGAGAAGCAGCCGCATCGAGCGCAGACACAGAGCGGCAAGAGAAACGCTGGAGCGACTGCTGTAAGGCGTTTGTACAAAACTGCGGAAAAACTGCAAAAAAAAGTGCGGGTGTTTAACCCTCTCACCGGGAAAAGTCCCCCACGGTTGCGACGCCCCTGAGTGTTGTTCAGCTTTAAATGATGTGTGTCAAACAAACACACATGTAACAAACAGCTGTATGATGAGGTTGTGTTTTTATTCTCTCATGTTCAGATTGTACTGCGTGTGAAGAGTGTGTTGTTGTTGTTTACAGCGTGTGACAGCAGTCACTGGGGTCCTCACTGCACTAGTCGTTGTCAGTGTAAGAACGGGGCGTTGTGTAACCCCATGAGCGGAGCGTGCATCTGTTCGGCCGGATACAGCGGCTGGCGCTGTGAGGAGATTTGTGAGCGCTTCACCTATGGACACAACTGCCAACACAAGTGTCAGTGTCAAAACAACGCAACATGCCATCACATGAGCGGAGAGTGTGTGTGCGGCCCCGGTTACACTGGAGCATTGTGAGTGCAAACACACATGTGTATGTGGCTGATATCAGCGGGTGCCTGAACTGCTGTGCTCGTCTTTGATTTGTGTGCAGTTGTGAGGATGTGTGTCCTCCAGGAAAACATGGCCGTCTGTGTGAGGAGCGCTGTCCGTGTCAGAACGGAGGTGTGTGTCATCATGTGACGGGTGAATGTTCCTGTCCACCTGGTTGGATGGTACGTCTCACACACACACACACACACACTCAATAAATACCTCAACGTTTTAGTGTTTAGTGGAGGTTGTATCATGCAGCTAATGTGTTGATGCTGAGGAATGTGGCACATAGTTGCACTCCACTCAACATTCACATGTGTTTGTGTAGTGATGAAGAATCATGACATCACTTTCTATGTTTTGTTAAACACAAATCTTTATCTAATGTTTTTGTGAGATGTGAAAGTTAAGTTGTGTGTGTTCTGCAGTGGGTCACTGACGCCCGTGTGGTTGTGTGTGTTTAGGGGAGGGTTTGTGGAGAGCCGTGTCCACCGGGCCGGTTCGGGAGTAACTGCTCACAGGAGTGTCTGTGTCATAATGGAGCGAGCTGCTCACCCTCTACAGGACAGTGTGTGTGTACTGCAGGATACACAGGACGGAGGTACACACACACACACACACGTATGTGCGGGCGCAGCTGATTGTGCGTCTGTAATTACAGAGCGAGTGAAGTGTGTGTTTAACATGCAGGAATAGAAACACAAGTGCAGCAGTTTGATGAGATAATAAGAGCTTTGGCTTCACAAGACGTCACTGTGTTTTTACTCTGATTTACTCTGATTTCACCACACCCTACACTGCCTGAAATAACATCACAACCACAGCCACAGGGAGGAGCACAACATTAAACTCAAATGTGTTCTAGATCAGCATGCTTTTGACCAAACAGATATAACATATATTGCACTGTATAAAGATTGAGAAGATCCAGCATGTGAGCGACATCAGTGTGTGAAATGAAACCTCATGAATTCATAACACTGTTAAATGTGTTGTGTGTGTTGCCAGGTGTCAGGATGAATGTGCGGTTGGCACGTTTGGACTCGGTTGTAGTCAGATGTGTTCTTGTGTGAACGGTGCTCAGTGTTATCACGTGAATGGAGCGTGTCTGTGTGAAACGGGTTACACAGGAGACAGATGTGAGCTGCGAGACTGTCCTGAGGGCCTCTATGGTCTGAAATGTGAACATAAATGCCCGTGTCACCCCAACAACACACGCAGGTAAGACTCACACTCAGTCAAACGATCATGATGCTGTTACAAGTCTTGTCAATGAGTCGGAGGATGATTATGGAGGGGTCTGGGGTGAACGAGTCTTGTAGATGATTATGGAGGGGTCTGGGGTGAACGAGTCATGTAGATGATTATGGAGGGGTCTGGGGTGGACGAGTGTTGTAGATGATTATGGAGGGGTCTGGGGTGAACGAGTGTTGTAGATGATTATGGAGGGGTCTGGGGTGAACGAGTCATGTAGATGATTATGGAGGGGTCTGGGGTGGACGAGTGTTGTAGATGATTATGGAGGGGTCTGGGGTGAACGAGTCTTGTAGATGATTATGGAGGGTCTGGGGTGGACGAGTCATGTAGATGATTATGGAGGGGTCTGGGGTGAACGAGTCATGTAGATGATTATGGAGGGGTCTGGGGTGGACGAGTGTTGTAGATGATTATGGAAGGGGTCTGGGGTGAACGAGTCATGTAGATGATTATGGAGGGGTCTGGGGTGAACGAGTCTTGTAGATGATTATGGAGGGGTCTGGGGTGGACGAGTGTTGTAGATGATTATGGAGGGGTCTGGGGTGGACGAGTCATGTAGATGATTATGGAGGGGTCTGGGGTGGACGAGTCTTGTAGATGATTATGGAGGGGTCTGGGGTGGACGAGTCTTGTAGATGATTATGGAGGGTCTGGGGTGGACGAGTCATGTAGATGATTATGGAGGGGTCTGGGGTGAACGAGTCATGTAGATGATTATGGAGGGGTCTGGGGTGAACGAGTTTTGTAGATGATTATGGAGGGGTCTGGGGTGAACGAGTCTTGTAGATGATTATGGAGGGGTCTGGGGTGAACGAGTCTTGTAGATGATTATGGAGGGGTCTGGGGTGAACGAGTCTTGTAGATGATTATGGAGGGGTCTGGGGTGAACGAGTCATGTAGATGATTATGGAGGGGTCTGGGGTGAACGAGTCATGTAGATGATTATGGAGGGGTCTGGGGTGAACGAGTGTTGTAGATGATTATGGAGGGGTCTGGGGTGAACGAGTGTTGTAGATGATTATGGAGGGGTCTGGGGTGGACGAGTGTTGTAGATGATTATGGAGGGGTCTGGGGTGAACGAGTCATGTAGATGATTATGGAGGGGTCTGGGGTGAACGAGTCTTGTAGATGATTATGGAGGGGTCTGGGGTGAACGAGTCTTGTAGATGATTATGGAGGGGTCTGGGGTGGACGAGTGTTGTAGATGATTATGGAGGGGTCTGGGGTGAACGAGTCATGTAGATGATTATGGAGGGGTCTGGGGTGAACGAGTCTTGTAGATGATTATGGAGGGGTCTGGGGTGAACGAGTCTTGTAGATGATTATGGAGGGGTCTGGGGTGAACGAGTCATGTAGATGATTATGGAGGGGTCTGGGGTGAACGAGTCATGTAGATGATTATGGAGGGGTCTGGGGTGGACGAGTGTTGTATATGATTATGGAGGGGTCTGGGGTGGACGAGTGTTGTAGATGATTATGGAGGGGTCTGGGGTGGACGAGTGTTGTAGATGATTATGGAAGGGGTCTGGGGTGAACGAGTCATGTAGATGATTATGGAGGGGTCTGGGGTGAACGAGTCATGTAGATGATTATGGAGGGGTCTGGGGTGAACGAGTCTTGTAGATGATTATGGAGGGGTCTGGGGTGGACGAGTCTTGTAGATGATTATGGAGGGATCTGGGGTGAACGAGTCTTGTAGATGATTATGGAGGGGTCTGGGGTGAACGAGTCATGTAGATGATTATGGAGGGGTCTGGGGTGAACGAGTCATGTAGATGATTATGGAGGGGTCTGGGGTGAACAAGTCATGTAGATGATTATGGAGGGGTCTGGTGTGGACGAGTGTTGTAGATGATTATGGAAGGGGTCTGGGGTGAACGAATCATGTAGATGATTATGGAGGGGTCTGGGGTGAACGAGTCATGTAGATGATTATAGAGGGGTCTGGGGTGGACGAGTGTTGTAGATGATTATGGAGGGGTCTGGGGTGGACGAGTGTTGTAGATGATTATGGAAGGGGTCTGGGGTGAACGAGTCATGTAGATGATTATGGAGGGGTCTGGGGTGAACGAGTCATGTAGATGATTATGGAGGGGTCTGGGGTGAACGAGTCTTGTAGATGATTATGGAGGGGTCTGGGGTGGATGAGTGTTGTAGATGATTATGGAGGGGTCTGGTGTGAACGAGTCATGTAGATGATTATGGAGGGGTCTGGGGTGAACGAGTCATGTAGATGATTATGGAGGGGTCTGGGGTGGACGAGTGTTGTAGATGATTATGGAAGGGGTCTGGGGTGAACGAGTCATGTAGATGATTATGGAGGGGTCTGGGGTGAACGAGTCTTGTAGATGATTATGGAGGGGTCTGGGGTGGAAGAGTGTTGTAGATGATTATGGAGGGGTCTGGGGTGGACGAGTCTTGTAGATGATTATGGAGGGGTCTGGGGTGGAAGAGTGTTGTAGATGATTATGGAGGGGTCTGGGGTGGACGAGTCTTGTAGATGATTATGGAGGGGTCTGGGGTGAACGAGTCTTGTAGATGATTATGGAGGGGTCTGGTGTGAACGAGTCATGTAGATGATTATGGAGGGGTCTGGGGTGAACGAGTCATGTAGATGATTATGGAGGGGTCTGGGGTGGACGAGTGTTGTAGATGATTATGGAAGGGGTCTGGGGTGAACGAGTCATGTAGATGATTATGGAGGGGTCTGGGGTGAACGAGTCTTGTAGATGATTATGGAGGGGTCTGGGGTGGAAGAGTGTTGTAGATGATTATGGAGGGGTCTGGGGTGGACGAGTCTTGTAGATGATTATGGAGGGGTCTGGGGTGAACGAGTCTTGTAGATGATTATGGAGGGGTCTGGGGTGAACGAGTCATGTAGATGATTATGGAGGGGTCTGGGGTGGACGAGTGTTGTAGATGATTATGGAAGGGGTCTGGGGTGAACGAGTCATGTAGATGATTATGGAGGGGTCTGGGGTGGACGAGTGTTGTAGATGATTATGGAGGGGTCTGGGGTGGACGAGTGTTGTAGGTGATTATGGAAGGGGTCTGGGGTGAACGAGTCATGTAGATGATTATGGAGGGGTCTGGGGTGAACGAGTCATGTAGATGATTATGGAGGGGTCTGGGGTGGACGAGTGTTGTAGATGATTATGGAGGGGTCTGGGGTGGACGAGTATTTTAGATGATTATGGAAGGGGTCTGGGGTGAACGAGTCATGTAGATGATTATGGAGGGGTCTGGGGTGAACGAGTCATGTAGATGATTATGGAGGGGTCTGGGGTGAACGAGTCTTGTAGATGATTATGGAGGGGTCTGGGGTGGACGAGTCTTGTAGATGATTATGGAGGGGTCTGGGGTGGACGAGTGTTGTAGATGATTATGGAAGGGGTCTGGGGTGAACGAGTCATGTAGATGATTATGGAGGGGTCTGGGGTGGACGAGTGTTGTAGATGATTATGGAAGGGGTCTGGGGTGAACGAGTCATGTAGATGATTATGGAGGGGTCTGGGGTGAACGAGTCATGTAGATGATTATGGAAGGGGTCTGGGGTGAACGAGTCATGTAGATGATTATGGAGGGGTCTGGGGTGAACGAGTCATGTAGATGATTATGGAGGGGTCTGGGGTGAACGAGTCATGTAGATGATTATGGAGGGGTCTGGGGTGAACGAGTCATGTAGATGATTATGGAGGGGTCTGGGGTGAACGAGTCATGTAGATGATTATGGAGGGGTCTGGGGTGAACGAGTCATGTAGATGATTATGGAGGGGTCTGGGGTGAACGAGTCTCGTAGATGATTATGGAGGGGTCTGGGGTGGAAGAGTGTTGTAGATGATTATGGAGGGGTCTGGGGTGGACGAGTCTTGTAGATGATTATGGAGGGGTCTGGGGTGAACGAGTCTTGTAGATGATTATGGAGGGGTCTGGGGTGAACGAGTCATGTAGATGATTATGGAGGGGTCTGGGGTGAACGAGTCATGTAGATGATTATGGAGGGGTCTGGGGTGGACGAGTCATGTAGATGATTATGGAGGGGTCTGGGGTGGACGAGTGTTGTAGATGATTATGGAAGGGGTCTGGGGTGAACGAGTCATGTAGATGATTATGGAGGGGTCTGGGGTGAACGAGTCATGTAGATGATTATGGAAGGGGTCTGGGGTGAACGAGTCATGTAGATGATTATGGAGGGGTCTGGGGTGAACGAGTCATGTAGATGATTATGGAGGGGTCTGGGGTGAACGAGTCTTGTAGATGATTATGGAGGGGTCTGGGGTGGAAGAGTGTTGTAGATGATTATGGAGGGGTCTGGGGTGGACGAGTCTTGTAGATGATTATGGAGGGGTCTGGGGTGAACGAGTCTTGTAGATGATTATGGAGGGGTCTGGGTTGAACGAGTCATGTAGATGATTATGGAGGGGTCTGGGGTGAACGAGTCATGTAGATGATTATGGAGGGGTCTGGGGTGGACGAGTCATGTAGATGATTATGGAGGGGTCTGGGGTGGACGAGTGTTGTAGATGATTATGGAAGGGGTCTGGGGTGAACGAGTCTTGTAGATGATTATGGAGGGGTCTGGGGTGGACGAGTCTTGTAGATGATTATGGAGGGGTCTGGGGTGAACGAGTCATGTAGATGATTATGGAGGGGTCTGGGGTGAACGAGTCTTGTAGATGATTATGGAGGGGTCTGGGGTGAACGAGTCTTGTAGATGATTATGGAGGGGTCTGGGGTGAACGAGTCATGTAGATGATTATGGAGGGGTCTGGGGTGAACGAGTCATGTAGATGATTATGGAGGGGTCTGGGGTGAACGAGTCATGTAGATGATTATGGAGGGGTCTGGGGTGGACGAGTGTTGTAGATGATTATGGAAGGGGTCTGGGGTGAACGAGTCATGTAGATGATTATGGAGGGGTCTGGGGTGGACGAGTGTTGTAGATGATTATGGAAGGGGTCTGGGGTGAACGAGTCATGTAGATGATTATGGAGGGGTCTGGGGTGAACGAGTCATGTAGATGATTATGGAGGGGTCTGGGGTGGACGAGTCTTGTAGATTATAATGGAGGGGTCTGGGGTGAACGAGTCTTGTAGATGATTATGGAGGGGTCTGGGGTGGACGAGTCTTGTAGATGATTATGGAGGGGTCTGGGGTGAACGAGTCTTGTAGATGATTATGGAGGGGTCTGGGGTGAACGAGTCATGTAGATGATTATGGAGGGGTCTGGGGTGAACGAGTCATGTAGATGATTATGGAGGGGTCTGGGGTGGACGAGTCTTGTAGATGATTATGGAGGGGTCTGGGGTGAACGAGTCTTGTAGATGATTATGGAGGGGTCTGGTGTGAACGAGTCATGTAGATGATTATGGAGGGGTCTGGGGTGAACGAGTCATGTAGATGATTATGGAGGGGTCTGGGGTGGACGAGTGTTGTAGATGATTATGGAAGGGGTCTGGGGTGAACGAGTCATGTAGATGATTATGGAGGGGTCTGGGGTGAACGAGTCTTGTAGATGATTATGGAGGGGTCTGGGGTGGAAGAGTGTTGTAGATGATTATGGAGGGGTCTGGGGTGGACGAGTCTTGTAGATGATTATGGAGGGGTCTGGGGTGAACGAGTCTTGTAGATGATTATGGAGGGGTCTGGGGTGAACGAGTCATGTAGATGATTATGGAGGGGTCTGGGGTGGACGAGTGTTGTAGATGATTATGGAAGGGGTCTGGGGTGAACGAGTCATGTAGATGATTATGGAGGGGTCTGGGGTGGACGAGTGTTGTAGATGATTATGGAGGGGTCTGGGGTGGACGAGTGTTGTAGGTGATTATGGAAGGGGTCTGGGGTGAACGAGTCATGTAGATGATTATGGAGGGGTCTGGGGTGAACGAGTCATGTAGATGATTATGGAGGGGTCTGGGGTGGACGAGTGTTGTAGATGATTATGGAGGGGTCTGGGGTGGACGAGTATTTTAGATGATTATGGAAGGGGTCTGGGGTGAACGAGTCATGTAGATGATTATGGAGGGGTCTGGGGTGAACGAGTCATGTAGATGATTATGGAGGGGTCTGGGGTGAACGAGTCTTGTAGATGATTATGGAGGGGTCTGGGGTGGACGAGTCTTGTAGATGATTATGGAGGGGTCTGGGGTGGACGAGTGTTGTAGATGATTATGGAAGGGGTCTGGGGTGAACGAGTCATGTAGATGATTATGGAGGGGTCTGGGGTGGACGAGTGTTGTAGATGATTATGGAAGGGGTCTGGGGTGAACGAGTCATGTAGATGATTATGGAGGGGTCTGGGGTGAACGAGTCATGTAGATGATTATGGAAGGGGTCTGGGGTGAACGAGTCATGTAGATGATTATGGAGGGGTCTGGGGTGAACGAGTCATGTAGATGATTATGGAGGGGTCTGGGGTGAACGAGTCATGTAGATGATTATGGAGGGGTCTGGGGTGAACGAGTCATGTAGATGATTATGGAGGGGTCTGGGGTGAACGAGTCATGTAGATGATTATGGAGGGGTCTGGGGTGAACGAGTCATGTAGATGATTATGGAGGGGTCTGGGGTGAACGAGTCTCGTAGATGATTATGGAGGGGTCTGGGGTGGAAGAGTGTTGTAGATGATTATGGAGGGGTCTGGGGTGGACGAGTCTTGTAGATGATTATGGAGGGGTCTGGGGTGAACGAGTCTTGTAGATGATTATGGAGGGGTCTGGGGTGAACGAGTCATGTAGATGATTATGGAGGGGTCTGGGGTGAACGAGTCATGTAGATGATTATGGAGGGGTCTGGGGTGGACGAGTCATGTAGATGATTATGGAGGGGTCTGGGGTGGACGAGTGTTGTAGATGATTATGGAAGGGGTCTGGGGTGAACGAGTCATGTAGATGATTATGGAGGGGTCTGGGGTGAACGAGTCATGTAGATGATTATGGAAGGGGTCTGGGGTGAACGAGTCATGTAGATGATTATGGAGGGGTCTGGGGTGAACGAGTCATGTAGATGATTATGGAGGGGTCTGGGGTGAACGAGTCTTGTAGATGATTATGGAGGGGTCTGGGGTGGAAGAGTGTTGTAGATGATTATGGAGGGGTCTGGGGTGGACGAGTCTTGTAGATGATTATGGAGGGGTCTGGGGTGAACGAGTCTTGTAGATGATTATGGAGGGGTCTGGGTTGAACGAGTCATGTAGATGATTATGGAGGGGTCTGGGGTGAACGAGTCATGTAGATGATTATGGAGGGGTCTGGGGTGGACGAGTCATGTAGATGATTATGGAGGGGTCTGGGGTGGACGAGTGTTGTAGATGATTATGGAAGGGGTCTGGGGTGAACGAGTCTTGTAGATGATTATGGAGGGGTCTGGGGTGGACGAGTCTTGTAGATGATTATGGAGGGGTCTGGGGTGAACGAGTCATGTAGATGATTATGGAGGGGTCTGGGGTGAACGAGTCTTGTAGATGATTATGGAGGGGTCTGGGGTGAACGAGTCTTGTAGATGATTATGGAGGGGTCTGGGGTGAACGAGTCATGTAGATGATTATGGAGGGGTCTGGGGTGAACGAGTCATGTAGATGATTATGGAGGGGTCTGGGGTGAACGAGTCATGTAGATGATTATGGAGGGGTCTGGGGTGGACGAGTGTTGTAGATGATTATGGAGGGGTCTGGGGTGAACGAGTCATGTAGATGATTATGGAGGGGTCTGGGGTGGACGAGTGTTGTAGATGATTATGGAAGGGGTCTGGGGTGAACGAGTCATGTAGATGATTATGGAGGGGTCTGGGGTGAACGAGTCATGTAGATGATTATGGAGGGGTCTGGGGTGGACGAGTCTTGTAGATTATAATGGAGGGGTCTGGGGTGAACGAGTCTTGTAGATGATTATGGAGGGGTCTGGGGTGGACGAGTCTTGTAGATGATTATGGAGGGGTCTGGGGTGAACGAGTCTTGTAGATGATTATGGAGGGGTCTGGGGTGAACGAGTCATGTAGATGATTATGGAGGGGTCTGGGGTGAACGAGTCATGTAGATGATTATGGAGGGGTCTGGGGTGAACGAGTCATGTAGATGATTATGGAGGGGTCTGGGGTGAACGAGTCATGTAGATGATTATGGAGGGGTCTGGGGTGAACGAGTCATGTAGATGATTATGGAGGGGTCTGGGGTAGACGAGTCTTGTAGATGATTATGGAGGGGTCTGGGGTGGACGAGTGTTGTAGATGATTATGGAGGGGTCTGGGGTGAACGAGTCATGTAGATGATTATGGAGGGGTCTGGGGTGAACGAGTCATGTAGATGATTATGGAGGGGTCTGGGGTGAACGAGTCATGTAGATGATTATGGAGGGGTCTGGGGTGAACGAGTCTTGTAGATGATTATGGAGGGGTCTGGGGTGGAACGAGTGTTGTAGATGATTATGGAGGGGTCTGGGGTGAACGAGTCATGTAGATGATTATGGAAGGGGTCTGGGGTGAACGAGTCATGTAGATGATTATGGAGGGGTCTGGGGTGAACGAGTCATGTAGATGATTATGGAAGGGGTCTGGGGTGAACGAGTCATGTAGATGATTATGGAGGGGTCTGGGGTGAACGAGTCATGTAGATGATTATGGAGGGGTCTGGGGTGAACGAGTCATGTAGATGATTATGGAGGGGTCTGGGGTGAACGAGTCATGTAGATGATTATGGAGGGGTCTGGGGTGAACGAGTCATGTAGATGATTATGGAAGGGGTCTGGGGTGAACGAGTCATGTAGATGATTATGGAGGGGTCTGGGGTGAACGAGTCATGTAGATGATTATGGAAGGGGTCTGGGGTGAACGAGTCATGTAGATGATTATGGAGGGGTCTGGGGTGAACGAGTCATGTAGATGATTATGGAGGGGTCTGGGGTGGAAGAGTGTTGTAGATGATTATGGAGGGGTCTGGGGTGGACGAGTCTTGTAGATGATTATGGAGGGGTCTGGGGTGAACGAGTCTTGTAGATGATTATGGAGGGGTCTGGGGTGAACGAGTCATGTAGATGATTATGGAGGGGTCTGGGGTGAACGAGTCTCGTAGATGATTATGGAGGGGTCTGGGGTGGAAGAGTGTTGTAGATGATTATGGAGGGGTCTGGGGTGGACGAGTCTTGTAGATGATTATGGAGGGGTCTGGGGTGAACGAGTCTTGTAGATGATTATGGAGGGGTCTGGGGTGAACGAGTCATGTAGATGATTATGGAGGGGTCTGGGGTGAACGAGTCATGTAGATGATTATGGAGGGGTCTGGGGTGGACGAGTCATGTAGATGATTATGGAGGGGTCTGGGGTGGACGAGTGTTGTAGATGATTATGGAAGGGGTCTGGGGTGAACGAGTCATGTAGATGATTATGGAGGGGTCTGGGGTGAACGAGTCATGTAGATGATTATGGAAGGGGTCTGGGGTGAACGAGTCATGTAGATGATTATGGAGGGGTCTGGGGTGAACGAGTCATGTAGATGATTATGGAGGGGTCTGGGGTGAACGAGTCTTGTAGATGATTATGGAGGGGTCTGGGGTGGAAGAGTGTTGTAGATGATTATGGAGGGGTCTGGGGTGGACGAGTCTTGTAGATGATTATGGAGGGGTCTGGGGTGAACGAGTCTTGTAGATGATTATGGAGGGGTCTGGGTTGAACGAGTCATGTAGATGATTATGGAGGGGTCTGGGGTGAACGAGTCATGTAGATGATTATGGAGGGGTCTGGGGTGGACGAGTCATGTAGATGATTATGGAGGGGTCTGGGGTGGACGAGTGTTGTAGATGATTATGGAAGGGGTCTGGGGTGAACGAGTCTTGTAGATGATTATGGAGGGGTCTGGGGTGGACGAGTCTTGTAGATGATTATGGAGGGGTCTGGGGTGAACGAGTCATGTAGATGATTATGGAGGGGTCTGGGGTGAACGAGTCTTGTAGATGATTATGGAGGGGTCTGGGGTGAACGAGTCTTGTAGATGATTATGGAGGGGTCTGGGGTGAACGAGTCATGTAGATGATTATGGAGGGGTCTGGGGTGAACGAGTCATGTAGATGATTATGGAGGGGTCTGGGGTGAACGAGTCATGTAGATGATTATGGAGGGGTCTGGGGTGGACGAGTGTTGTAGATGATTATGGAAGGGGTCTGGGGTGAACGAGTCATGTAGATGATTATGGAGGGGTCTGGGGTGGACGAGTGTTGTAGATGATTATGGAAGGGGTCTGGGGTGAACGAGTCATGTAGATGATTATGGAGGGGTCTGGGGTGAACGAGTCATGTAGATGATTATGGAGGGGTCTGGGGTGGACGAGTCTTGTAGATTATAATGGAGGGGTCTGGGGTGAACGAGTCTTGTAGATGATTATGGAGGGGTCTGGGGTGGACGAGTCTTGTAGATGATTATGGAGGGGTCTGGGGTGAACGAGTCTTGTAGATGATTATGGAGGGGTCTGGGGTGAACGAGTCATGTAGATGATTATGGAGGGGTCTGGGGTGAACGAGTCATGTAGATGATTATGGAGGGGTCTGGGGTGAACGAGTCATGTAGATGATTATGGAGGGGTCTGGGGTGAACGAGTCATGTAGATGATTATGGAGGGGTCTGGGGTAAACGAGTCATGTAGATGATTATGGAGGGGTCTGGGGTAGACGAGTCTTGTAGATGATTATGGAGGGGTCTGGGGTGGACGAGTGTTGTAGATGATAATGGAGGGGTCTGGGGTGGACGAGTGTTGTAGATGATAATGGAGGGGTCTGGGGTGGATGAGTCTTGTAGATGATTATGGAGGGGTCTGGGGTGGACGAGTTTTGTAGATGATTATGGAGGGGTCTGGGGTGAACGAGTCATGTAGATGATTATGGAGGGGTCTGGGGTGGACGAGTGTTGTAGATGATTATGGAGGGGTCTGGGGTGAACGAGTCATGTAGATGATTATGGAGGGGTCTGGGGTGAACGAGTCATGTAGATGATTATGGAAGGGGTCTGGGGTGAACGAGTCTTGTAGATGATTATGGAGGGGTCTGGGGTGAACGAGTCATGTAGATGAGTATGGAGGGGTCTGGGGTGAACGAGTCATGTAGATGATTATGGAGGGGTCTGGGGTGGACGAGTCTTGTAGATGATTATGGAGGGGTCTGGGGTGAACGAGTCTTGTAGATGATTATGGAGGGGTCTGGGGTGAACGAGTCATGTAGATGATTATGGAGGGGTCTGGGGTGAACGAGTCATGTAGATGATTATGGAGGGGTCTGGGGTGGACGAGTCATGTAGATGATTATGGAGGGGTCTGGGGTGGACGAGTGTTGTAGATGATTATGGAAGGGGTCTGGGGTGAACGAGTCATGTAGATGATTATGGAGGGGTCTGGGGTGAACGAGTCATGTAGATGATTATGGAAGGGGTCTGGGGTGAACGAGTCATGTAGATGATTATGGAGGGGTCTGGGGTGAACGAGTCATGTAGATGATTATGGAGGGGTCTGGGGTGAACGAGTCTTGTAGATGATTATGGAGGGGTCTGGGGTGGAAGAGTGTTGTAGATGATTATGGAAGGGGTCTGGGGTGAACGAGTCATGTAGATGATTATGGAAGGGGTCTGGGGTGAACGAGTCATGTAGATGATTATGGAGGGGTCTGGGGTGAACGAGTCATGTAGATGATTATGGAAGGGGTCTGGGGTGAACGAGTCATGTAGATGATTATGGAGGGGTCTGGGGTGAACGAGTCATGTAGATGATTATGGAGGGGTCTGGGGTGAACGAGTCATGTAGATGATTATGGAGGGGTCTGGGGTGAACGAGTCATGTAGATGATTATGGAAGGGGTCTGGGGTGAACGAGTCATGTAGATGATTATGGAAGGGGTCTGGGGTGAACGAGTCATGTAGATGATTATGGAGGGGTCTGGGGTGAACGAGTCATGTAGATGATTATGGAAGGGGTCTGGGGTGAACGAGTCATGTAGATGATTATGGAGGGGTCTGGGGTGAACGAGTCATGTAGATGATTATGGAGGGGTCTGGGGTGAACGAGTCATGTAGATGATTATGGAGGGGTCTGGGGTGGACGAGTCATGTAGATGATTATGGAGGGGTCTGGGGTGAACGAGTCATGTAGATGATTATGGAGGGGTCTGGGGTGAACGAGTCATGTAGATGATTATGGAGGGGTCTGGGGTGGACGAGTCTTGTAGATGATTATGGAGGGGTCTGGGGTGAACGAGTCTTGTAGATGATTATGGAGGGGTCTGGGGTGAACGAGTCATGTAGATGATTATGGAGGGGTCTGGGGTGAACGAGTCATGTAGATGATTATGGAGGGGTCTGGGGTGGACGAGTCATGTAGATGATTATGGAGGGGTCTGGGGTGGACGAGTGTTGTAGATGATTATGGAAGGGGTCTGGGGTGAACGAGTCTTGTAGATGATTATGGAGGGGTCTGGGGTGGACGAGTCTTGTAGATGATTATGGAGGGGTCTGGGGTGAACGAGTCTTGTAGATGATTATGGAGGGGTCTGGGGTGAACGAGTCATGTAGATGATTATGGAGGGGTCTGGGGTGAACGAGTCATGTAGATGATTATGGAGGGGTCTGGGGTGGACGAGTGTTGTAGATGATTATGGAAGGGGTCTGGGGTGAACGAGTCATGTAGATGATTATGGAGGGGTCTGGGGTGAACGAGTCATGTAGATGATTATGGAGGGGTCTGGGGTGGACGAGTGTTGTAGATGATTATGGAGGGGTCTGGGGTGAACGAGTCATGTAGATGATTATGGAGGGGTCTGGGGTGGACGAGTGTTGTAGATGATTATGGAGGGGTCTGGGGTGAACGAGTCATGTAGATGATTATGGAGGGGTCTGGGGTGAACGAGTCATGTAGATGATTATGGAGGGGTCTGGGGTGGACGAGTGTTGTAGATGATTATGGAGGGGTCTGGGGTGGACGAGTGTTGTAGATGATTATGGAAGGGGTCTGGGGTGAACGAGTCATGTAGATGATTATGGAGGGGTCTGGGGTGAACGAGTCATGTAGATGATTATGGAGGGGTCTGGGGTGAACGAGTCTTGTAGATGATTATGGAGGGGTCTGGGGTGAACGAGTCATGTAGATGATTATGGAGGGGTCTGGGGTGAACGAGTCATATAGATTATAATGGAGGGGTCTGGGGTGAACGAGTCTTGTAGATGATTATGGAGGGGTCTGGGGTGGACGAGTCTTGTAGATGATTATGGAGGGGTCTGGGGTGAACGAGTCTTGTAGATGATTATGGAGGGGTCTGGGGTGAACGAGTCATGTAGATGATTATGGAGGGGTCTGGGGTGAACGAGTCATGTAGATGATTATGGAGGGGTCTGGGGTGAACGAGTCATGTAGATGATTATGGAGGGGTCTGGGGTGAACGAGTCATGTAGATGATTATGGAGGGGTCTGGGGTGAACGAGTCATGTAGATGATTATGGAGGGGTCTGGGGTGGACGAGTGTTGTAGATGATAATGGAGGGGTCTGGGGTGGATGAGTCTTGTAGATGATTATGGAGGGGTCTGGGGTGGATGAGTCTTGTAGATGATTATGGAGGGGTCTGGGGTGGATGAGTCTTGTAGATGATTATGGAGGGGTCTGGGGTGGATGAGTCTTGTAGATGATTATGGAGGGGTCTGGGGTGGATGAGTCTTGTAGATGATTATGGAGGGGTCTGGGGTGGACGAGTTTTGTAGATGATTATGGAGGGGTCTGGGGTGAACGAGTCATGTAGATGATTATGGAGGGGTCTGGGGTGAACGAGTCATATAGATTATAATGGAGGGGTCTGGGGTGAACGAGTCTTGTAGATGATTATGGAGGGGTCTGGGGTGGACGAGGCTTGTAGATGATTATGGAGGGGTCTGGGGTGAACGAGTCTTGTAGATGATTATGGAGGGGTCTGGGGTGAACGAGTCATGTAGATGATTATGGAGGGGTCTGGGGTGAACGAGTCATGTAGATGATTATGGAGGGGTCTGGGGTGAACGAGTCATGTAGATGATTATGGAGGGGTCTGGGGTGAACGAGTCATGTAGATGATTATGGAGGGGTCTGGGGTGAACGAGTCATGTAGATGATTATGGAGGGGTCTGGGGTGGATGAGTCTTGTAGATGATTATGGAGGGTCTGGGGTGAACGAGTCTTGTAGATGATTATGGAGGGTCTGGGGTGGACGAGTGTTGTAGATGATTATGGAGGGTTCTGGGGTGGACGAGTTTTGTAGATGATTATGGAGGGGTCTGGGGTGGACAAGTCTTGTAGATGATTATGGAGGGGTCTGGGGTGGACGAGTGTTGTAGATGATTATGGAGGGGTCTGGGGTGAACGAGTCATGTAGATTATAATGGAGGGGTCTGGGGTGAATGCGTCTCAAATCAAATCAAATGCCTTTATTGTCACTCAACCATATACAGAAGTGCAACAGTAGGTGAAAAACCTGGGTGCAGTTCCGACCAACGTGACAGTATGACAGATATGTAGATTACAAGTAACAAAGAATTACAATATGCTCATTGATGTAAACAAGTACTTTTGAGAGAACTAAGAATTTTGCACAGGCTTTTGCATGTATTACATTATGTTGTGCTGTTTGTATGGATTGTTTTGAAGAATGCTTTCACTATTTTGCAAATTAATAGAAAGAGTTGAGAAATGCCCCAAAGAGACAGAAAAACTGTAGTGGGTTTAAATCTGTGGGTCTGGTCACACCTGAGTGAATGAGTGAATGAGTGAGTGTGTGTGCCCTGCGATGGGTTGGCACTCCATCCAGGGTGTATCCTGCCTTGATGCCCGATGACTCCTGAGATAGGCGCAGGCTCCCCGTGACCCGAGGTAGTTCGGATAAGCGGTAGAAAATGGATGGATGGATGGATGGTCACACCTGTGGCTCTCACAGTGTTGTGAGGTGGCTAACTCAGATGTTTCAGTAAATGAAACACACAAAAAATCTTTAGTTCCATTAATGACTATTCATTTTTTATAATAGATTTGATTAATTCACAGAAATCCCACAGTATGTTGTTTGTGAGAAATGTGTCCTTTAAAGCATGTTTATTACATCTTTTTTTAAATAGAAAAAAATGTGCATAGACTGATGTTTTCCTGATGTCTAGACTCATTACCCTGTTGTAGTTAAATTTATATTTTAATCATATTATTTCTTTATATGAAAAGAGAATGAATGTGTTGTTTTTTTCCAATATTTAGGTTGGTCTTGAAATGCTTGTCTAGGAGAATCCTTTGGGTTTGTGTGAATGGTTTTCTTTTATTATGTTACAGTTAATCAAACTTTCATCTCTGTTGTTTCTACAGTATGTCATCTATTCATATGGTGCTGTGTTTGTTGTTGTTGTTTTTCGAGTGTGTGTCTTTGTCATTGTTGAGATAAGATGAGACACAGCTGTGTGTAGAACTGCATGTGTGACATGCTCTGATGTTTTACACATGACTCAAGATGTTTATGTATAAATCATGAAAACTGAAATCAACTGAAGCACTCCAGAGGAGAACATCACACATGTGACGTATGTGTTTCAGCTGTCACCCGCTGACAGGCAAGTGTTCATGTGAGACGGGCTGGGCGGGATTATTCTGTGACCAGACTTGTGCTCCAGGTTTCTTTGGTGAATCATGTCAGGAGGTTTGCAGCTGTCAGAACGGCGCTGACTGTCATAGCTTGAGCGGCAAGTGTGTCTGTGCGCCTGGATTCCAGGTACAAACATGAATGTTGTGTTGTGTTGTTGTTTAAGATCACACGTGTTGATCAGCGATTGTTGTCACAGGGCTCAGATTGCTCGCGGACGTGTCCTGTCGGTACAAACGGCATCAACTGCACCTCTCTGTGTTCCTGTAAGAACCGAGCCACATGTTCACCTGTAGATGGATCCTGTTCATGTCAAGCAGGTAATTCTTCATCTGTGATACAGTGTTGCTAATCATCTTTATTAAGTCCATAAAGTCCGCACCTATGAAGGCAAAATAGATTTATGAGAAAATCACAGCACCATGGTACAATAGCACCACTCGCGCCCTTAAAAGAGAAATGCATAACTGGACGTAAAATAGAAACAAACCCAAGAAGAGGTCTTTAAAATTGCATGGAAAGAGAGTGCACACATTTATAAAAAGGCCTCAAAAGCTGAGCACCTCCGAAACCTCATAGAAACTAACAAAAACAATCCAAGGTTTTTATTTAGTATAATTTCTAAGCTAACAAATGAACAGACTTCACCTGACCTAGCTATTCCATCGCACCTTGGTAGGAGGGTTGTCAACAAAAAATACACTAACCCTTTCTCTCAACAGGTAGTGTCTAGCTTTTGTTGAAACCAGTAACTTTGTATTGACACCTAATGTATTATGGCTCCTGTATGAACTTTCGCTTATTGCTCCTAAACTCTTTGTAAGTCGCTTTGGATAAAAGCGTCTGCCAAATGTCTAAATGTAAATGTAAATGATGTCATTTCTCCCCATGTCAGGTTGGCAGGGTGTGGATTGCTCTATTAACTGTGCCAGCGGTACGTGGGGTCTGAACTGTAACCGGACGTGTGTCTGTGAGAACGGAGGCTCGTGTGACGCTCTGGACGGCAGCTGCACATGTACTCCAGGCTGGAGAGGAGACCGATGTGATCTGCACTGTCATGTTAGAGACAACTTCACACATCACTCTCATATTCTCTTGTGCAGTGTTGTTGGTTATGGATGTTTGTGTTACGTGTACAGGACGGCACGTATGGACTGGAGTGTCGCGAGAGATGTGACTGTATTCATGCTGATGGATGTCACCCTACAACTGGACACTGTCGCTGTCTGCCCGGCTGGACGGGTAAACACATCTCACCATTCCCCTTCACCCCCCCCCCAATCTCTCCAAATATACATCAAGCGTTTAGAGAAGAATACACAGACCATGAAATAATTGACATGTCTTTTTTATTTTTGTTGATCAATAACCGAGACCAATCAGAATCAATTAATAACAGACATGTGACTGATTTATAAACATCATGCTGGTGAATGAAGAGTCAATTCTGATGAAACCGTAAATGTGTCAGATAATGAGACTGAAGAAAGTTTGTGACATTGAGTGTGATGTGATGTGAGGTGTGTGTATTGTGTGCCGCACATTCCTTCAGTGTGTGTTGGACACCTACAGAATACTGATGCTGTCTTGAGTCTTTCTTTAGGCCTGCTGCGTCGCCTGGCAACAAACTGAGCACAACTCTACTTTACCCACTCTTACTCAGTCTGTAGACAAACACACATTCAGAGCTGAAGTGTGTGAAACTCTCTCACAATGTCTTATGTAAGATCATGATGGTGTGATCAACACTGACTGAAAGACTGAGTGCGTGTACAGTATCACTTTTAACTGCTTACCTCATGAGTCCATTTCTACATATAAAAATATTGATTTGAAATATTTGATCAGCTTATTTGTAATGAATGTAGACCTTTTGCAAGGAAAGCCTGTTTAATTTCATTTTAAATTTAAGACATAAACATCACAAGAGACACAATTTTACAATTTAATCTCATATGTACGTATGTGTATATTGAATTTGTGTGTAATGTAAAACTATGGCGGTCTTTTGAGGGGTTATAATTTGGAATAGCAGATTTTTGAATGCCAGTCTGACTGTCCAATCAGAATCAGGTATTCCAGAGAGTTGTGTAATAAATAAGAACAAATACTAAACTACAGCAGAATGGTTTTTGTGTTGTTGTACGTGTGCTTGGATTGGCTGTGATCGTGACACATCATCAGAGAACAGAGAGATGTACAGAGAACTTACATTTAGTCATTTAGCAGACGCTTTTATCCAAAGAGACTTACAGAGAGTTTAGGAGCAATAAGTGATATCACACAGGAGCAATAATACAACAGGTGTTAATACAAAGTTACTGGTTTCAACAAAAGCTAGAACACTACCTGTTGAGAGAAAGAAAGAAAGATAGAGAGAGAGAGAGAGAGAGAGTGTGTTTTTTTCTCATTTGTCTGTCAAGTATTCACAGAAGAGATGAGGTTTAAGTAGCTTTTTAAATGTTGTTAGAGGACAGAGTAAGGAAGAATGTTCCATCATGAAGGAGTTGTGAATGAGAAAGAGCGGGAGAGCGATTTACTGCCCTTATGAGAAGGCAATACAAGACGCCGCTGGTCTGCTGAACGCAGGGATCTTGATGGGGTGTAGGAGTGCAGGAGAGAGTGGAAGTAAGCCGGTGCAGATCCAGTGATAGTCCTGTAGGCAAGCATTAGTGACTTGTTTCTTTTTGTCCACATGTCAATGTCTAAAGTTGCCATAATGTCATATAACACGGACGTTTTTCAATATGTTTTCTTGTCGGTTCTTGTGGTCTTGTCAAACGTCATCAGTTGTACTGTTCCAATTCAAAGTTCACATCTTGACGAGAACTGTCATGAACTGCAAGGAAGACAATGCAGGGAGAACCCAATTGCAGGCACACACAAGGCGGATGAAGGGGTTAAAGGATTTATTAAAATAATAAACACAAAACAAAGACCCACGATGGGGTAAAACCAGACAGGAATAAATATATAAACTTTAACAACAAAGGACACTGACTGATTAAACTATGAAACAAACACTGGAGACAAACACTAAACTAACACTAGACACAGGGAACAGGAACAGGGTAAGACGACGGCATGAAACAGGAAACAGGAACAAGTACTAGAACAGGTACAATGAAACAATGCACGAGCACAAGACAAAGAACACGAGGGTGTTTTATAGGGGAACAAACACAGGATCATAACGAGCAACAGGTGCTGGGGATTAGCACTAAGGAGAGGCTGACGAGGAACGTGATGCAGGGAACAATGACGAGACAAGAGAAAGAAACATTCAATCTCACATAAAACCATAGGTTATGCCATGACTCCACTCAAATAACACGAAATAAACATGACATGATAGTGGAATCATGACAAGAACGGTTAGAATCCCCTGATGTGTCCTCTCTCCGCCCATTTTATCAAGGATGTATCAGAAGGTGACTTGTTCGGACTTTTGACACTATAAAGTATTTCTTGACATGTATTGCGCAGCAACAGCAGTGGAGCAGTAAAATTGCACAATCCTCACAATATTACTGTTATTTTTTCACAAAATGTAGTTTTAAGTTGTTCAGGCGAGAAAATATGTTTTTAAAGTTTAAATCTGCCGTTGGTTAATAAAGATAGTGTCTATTTAAAATTTGCTGTGAGGATTTCAGAGACATGAGGTCCAGCCAGTCAGCGGGCGCTCTTGCGCTCATGTACGCACCTCATCAAGTGCTTCGGAATCTCACAGCTGGCTCTGATGTCTCTGTAGCCTTTAAACTTGAGATTGAATTAATTTGGGTATATTTAACAGTCTTTGGTCTTATAAATGTATTATTTGTTCCTGGGCAAAGAATTTTGAATGATGGCAAAGATAAGTCATATTATTTATTTTTTAGCGACTATTAAAATAATTATTATGAAATGAACTATGATTGCTTGTATTTGAGTGACAAATCAAGTCCTATGATGTCCCATTTGTAATATAACGGGACTGTGTCCTCCCGTCCTTGTGAATTCGAACTCCTGAGTCTGAACTTGCCAAGGACACAAGTCTGTTTTTTGTGTTCTTGGAACTGAGAAACGGCCCATGACTCCACATTGAGGTGTTCACTGTGACGGTGTGTGTTTGTGTGGTACAGGTGTTCACTGTGACGGTGTGTGTTTGTGTGATACAGGTGTTCACTGTGACAGTGTGTGTTTGTGTGATGCAGGTGTTTACTGTGACAGTGTGTGTTTGTATGATACAGGTCTTTATTGTGACACTGTGTGTTTGTGTGATGCAGGTGTTCACTGTGACAGTGTGTGTTTGTGTGATACAGGTGTTTACTGTGACAGTGTGTGTTTGTGTGATACAGGTGCTTACTGTGACAGTGTGTGTTTGTGTGATACAGGTGTTTACTGTGACAGTGTGTGTTTGTGTGATGCAGGTGTTCACTGTGACGGTGTGTTTGTGTGATGCAGGTGTTCACTGTGACGGTGTGTGTTTGTTTGATACAGGTGTTTACTGTGACAGTGTGTGTTTGTGTGATACAGGTGTTCACTGTGACAGTGTGTGTTTGTGTGATACAGGTGTTTACTGTGACAGTGTGTGTTTGTGTGATACAGGTGTTTACTGTGACAGTGTGTGTTTGTGTGATACAGGTGTTTACTGTGACAGTGTGTGTTTGTGTGATACAGGTGTTTACTGTGACAGTGTGTGTTTGTGTGATGCAGGTGTTCACTGTGACAGTGTGTGTTTGTGTGATGCAGGTGTTCACTGTGACGGTGTGTTTGTGTGATGCAGGTGTTCACTGTGACGGTGTGTTTGTGTGATACAGGTGTTTACTGTGACAGTGTGTGTGTTTGTGTGATGCAGGTGTTCACTGTGACAGTGTGTGTTTGTGTGATGCAGGTGTTCACTGTGACGGTGTGTGTGTTTGAATGATGCAGGTGTTCACTGTGACCGTGTGTGCTTGTGTGATGCAGGTGTTCACTGTGACAGTGTGTTTGTGTGATACAGGTGTTTACTGTGACAGTGTGTGTGTTTGTGTGATGCAGGTGTTCACTGTGACGGTGTGTGCTTGTGTGATGCAGGTGTTTACTGTGACAGTGTGTGTGTTTGTGTGATGCAGGTGTTCACTGTGACGGTGTGTGCTTGTGAGATGCAGGTGTTCACTGTGACAGTGTGTTTGTGTGATGCAGGTGTTCACTGTGACAGTGTGTTTGTGTGATGCAGGTGTTCACTGTGACGGTGTGTGTTTGTGTGATGCAGGTGTTCACTGTGACAGTGTTTGTGCTGAAGGCCGCTGGGGGCCCAGCTGCTCTCTCTCCTGTAACTGTAAGAACGGGGCTTCGTGTTCACCTGATGAGGGCACTTGTGAGTGTGCGTCTGGATTCAGAGGAGCCACCTGTCAGCGCAGTGAGTTCATCACACACACGTTTTTTTTGTGTATGTATGTGTGTTCACATCTCTGTGATGTCATTTCAGTCTGTTCTCCGGGTTACTTTGGTCATCGCTGTGGCCAGGCGTGTCCACAGTGTGCCCATAGCAACGGCCCGTGTCATCATGTGACCGGACAGTGTGACTGTCTGCCTGGTTTTAAAGGCTCTCTGTGTAATGAAGGTAAGACAGACATATGTCACATGTGTATGTGTGTGTGTGTCACTCTTAATAACTCAACTACATGACTGATCTGATGTCAGTGTTTGTGTATTCATTGATCTGATCATGTATGTGTATGATGTCAGTGTGTCCCAGTGGTAGGTTTGGTAAGAACTGTGCCTGGAGCTGCAGGTGCACTAATAACGGCACGTGTAACCCCATCGATGGCTCGTGTCAGTGTTACCCTGGCTGGATCGGCAGCGACTGCTCACAGCGTGAGTTCCCTTCACACCTACACTGACACTCCCATAGAGCCTGACACCATGCTCTCCTGCTCCTGTAGATCCCGAAACCTCACTATCCTGCTAACCTGTAGAATTCGACAACCTGCTATCTTTCAATCCTGCTGAGCCCAATGCTCCGAAGCCCCATTTCCGTAGAGTGAGACACCCCACTATGCTGCTCCTCCATACTGCACGATGGCTTGCTTGCTTTCCCTCTCCCATAAAGCCTCCTTCCCCGTTATTCTACTTCTGTTATCGGCCCTCTATCCCACTCCAGTAGTACTCTCCTGATGATCCCGTTGCTTCACTGACCTGCACTTGTAGAGCCTGACGCTCCACTGATCTGCTCCTGTTGATTCCGACGCTCCACTGATCTGCTCCTGTTGATCCCGACGCTCCACTGACCCGCACCTGTAGAGTCGATGCTCCAGTGACCTTCACCTGTAGAGCTCAATTCTGCACTGACCCTCTCCTGTCAAGCCCGATTCTCCACTGACCCGCACCTGTAGAACCCGACACTCCACTGACCTGCACCTGTAGAGCCTGACGCTCCACTGATCCGCTTCTGTTGATTTCAACGCTCCACTGATCCGCTCCAGTTGATTCCGACGCTCCACTGTTCTGCTCCTGTTGATCCCGATGCTCCACTGACCCGCTCCTGTAGAGTCCAATGCTCCACCGACCCACACCTGTAGAGCCCGATGCTCCAATGACCCGCTCCTGTAGACTCTGACGCACCACTGACCCGCACCTGTAAAGCCCAACGATCCAATGACCCGCACCTGTAGAGCCCAAGCTCCACTGACCTACACCTGTAGAGCCCAACGCTCCACTGACCCACTCCTGTAGAGCCCCATTCACCGCTGTCCCACTCACGTTGGGCAATATGCTCTGCTGTCTCTCTCATGTAGAGCATGACACCACACTAACCTGCTCCCTTGTACACCCTGATGTTCTTCTGTTCCTCTATAGAGCATGACTGACATTCATTGGCCCATTATGCCACTCCCGCAGAGTCCAATGCCCCGCAGCCACATATCAGTAGAGTCCGACACCCCCCTATCCCTCTCCCCCATACAGGCCGACAGCCCGTTTCCCCTCTCCCATAGAGCCTAATGTTAAATGTGGTATACATAGATGTTAATGGAATACAGTATCTCTTCAAACAACAACATTACACATACTTTCCACTAAGATAAATATCTGAAAATGCAGACATGAAAGGGTTAAATATGTGTTTTTTTGTGCAGCCTGTCCACCGGGTCAGTGGGGTCCAGACTGCATCAATACGTGTAACTGTCATAACGGAGCGTTCTGTAGTGCATATGACGGCGAGTGTAAGTGTACGGCTGGCTGGACGGGTCTTTACTGCACACAACGTGAGTATACTGTAACACAAACACACACACACACATGCTGACAATCTGATGAGCCCGACACAGCTGCGTGAGCTCAAGCAATGGTGTGAGAAAAGAGAAAACAAACAGGCCCGTCTCACTGTGTGATGTGTTGTTTGTGTGTGTTGTTATTGCAGGTTGTCCGTTGGGTTTTTACGGTAGAGATTGCGCTCAGGTGTGTCAGTGTGAGAACGGAGCAAATTGTGATCACATCTCTGGTCAGTGTACGTGTCGTACCGGTTTCATGGGACATCACTGTGAACAGAGTAAGTGTTGATGTGATGTTGTGTAACACTGTTTGCCATTTGTTAAATGTGTTATTCTACACACAGAATGTCCTTCTGGTACGTATGGATACGGCTGTCGACAGGTGTGTGATTGTCTGAATAGCTCTACCTGTGATCACATGACTGGCACTTGTTACTGTAACCCCGGCTGGAAAGGGCCACGCTGTGACCTGGGTAACGCCAGCTGTTCTTACATTCAGTCTCATTTATTTAAGAAAAATGTGACTTGACTAAGATTTTGAGGCGTGGTTTTTCTGTCAGTGGGGGTGATCATCGTGGGAAATCCCAACAGTTTGACAAGTACGGCTGTGCCGGTGGGCTCGTATCAGATCGGAGCTATCACAGGAATCATCGTGCTGGTTCTTCTGGTGCTCACGCTCCTCACACTCTTCGTCATTTACTGCAGAAAACAGAAGGGTAAAGAGTCCTCCATGCCTGCTGTCACATACACGCCAACCACGAGAGCCAACACAGATTACACCATCACAGGTCAGTGTCACCATCTGAACATGTGCGTGTGTCATTGTTAAAAGTGGTACAGGTGTGTGTAATGCTGTGCGTTTATGTTTTTAGAGTCGCAGATGAATGACCTCTCTCCCAACACCAACCATTTCTCTAATCCCAGTTACGACACACTGACTCAATGCAGCAGTCCACCTCATGTCAATAATGTGCTGTACGGAAAGGTCAGAGAACACAGAAAAACACAAGATATGTGTAATAAACATCAAGCTGAAGCTGTATTCTCTTTAGTTGTGAATGTGTTTGTATTTACTGATGCTGTTGTGGCGTATTAGAAGTCATTCATATCAAAATGATCAACATATTACTCAAGACCACATGAACCTGTAGCTCAGTGGTAAGAGAATTGTGTAAACAACACAAGGTTGTGTGTTTAATCCCAGGGGATCGCACATACCCATGTTTAAATGTATAGGATAATGCAATGGAAGTCACTTTGGATAAAAGCGTCTGCCAAATTCATAAATGTAAACCGAAAGCTGCGATTTTTGTTTTATGCATTTCCGAGTGACTTGTTTTAATACTGTGATTTGATTGGATGTATATAAACAGCAGTTGCATTTTGAAATGGAACAGGCAGCAGACGGACAGTTGAAGGGGAGGAGTTAACAGATGATCCTCCCAAGCCGTCTAACATAGCTCATTTAAGATGGATGTCATTACAGGACTGACGTGCACTTTCAGAGATTTTAACTGAATATTATGAGGACACACATTTGAAAAACTCAATGACCCACATTGATCAACTATTTACCATAAACACTGCAATATTTCATGAAAAAATAAGTTTTGTAATTTCACTGGGACTTTGAGCAAAATATCACTGTTTATTTGCTTCTCTTCAACAGCCGAAGAATAACCAGCCGTTGGTGAATCTGAAGAATCCTGAGATGAGGAAAGTTCCGGGTCACACGGGAACGCTGCCGGCTGACTGGAAACAGAGCGGATGCTTCAATGAACTGGGTGAAAACACAAAACATCTTCAGCATTTCATTGATTAAAAGAGAGAAATGTGGACGGTAAACATCATGTCAGTCATAATCTTTCTTCTCGTCATAGGAGCGTATGGTGTTGACAGGCACTACATGGGTAAATCGCTCCGAGGTATCAGATCATTTCACAAGCAGAGAGGTTTTAAGCAGACCTGTGATGAATGACATGTGAAAAGCTCTTTCCTATGTGTTTGTGTAGATCTGGTGAAGAATGTGTCGTATCACGTCAGTTCGTGTTCGCTCAGTAGTTCAGAGAATCCGTACGCCACCATTAAAGATCCTCCCGCGCTTCTGACCAAGAGCTCTGAATGTGGATACATGGAAATGAAATCACCCGCTCACAGACATTCACCGTACGCAGATGTACATGCTGGCGCTCCGGCCAACAAAAACGTCTATGAAGTCGGTAAGAGATTCTGACCAACAATTCTCATGAAAATCCTTTCACTTTCACAGTAAAAGTGGTCGACCAATGAAATAATTCATTCCTTACTGGACACCAGTGCACAGTATTGTGTTTGAAGTGGGATGTATGATGGAGAAGTGTTGCATCATGTTGATGTAGCGCACATCTGAGATCAGAAGTCTATTTGAAGATAGTCAAGTGTCAATTGACTGGTTTCTCTGGAGAAAACATTAATGACACGTGTTATAACAGCGAGGATCAAAGAGACCGCACAAATCCTCACATATGACTAACTCACTGTTCAAATGACTATGGCAAACTTTTCATTATTCTCATGATATGAATTCTTGATATCAACCATCACGCAGTCACTCCAAGAAATGTGTATTCTTGATATCAAAATTTGATATTTCAACTAGTAAAATTAGAATTTCAACTTGCAATGTCAACATGCAATGTAGTCGCTGCACAGAGTCCAATCCTAGGAACAGACATTTTTTTTTTAGTGGAAATCCCTCAGAAACCATCAGTAAAAACCTGCTTGTTTGCACGAATCATAATCTGCATTACATTTCATCAATCATGCAGATCACATACTTGTTTTTTACCATGTCATTCAATCTTTTAATATACAGTACTACTCACTTCATCGCTTCTCTAATTGGAACAGCGCTGGTTTCTTTTAGTTTACTTTATTGTAAAAACCTTTTTTCTGCCTTTGTAATGAGTTTCGGGGTGACTGGTCAGCAGTCACGCTACAAGTTTGCTGTGTTTTAAAAGCGATTGTGAAGGAAAGTATGACGCTCATTAAATCACTTAGAGACACAGATTGTGTCTTGTGCTTCCTCTTCTCCCAGAGACTTCTCTCTCTATCACATATGTGAAATAAGCACATGTGACGCGCTGGCACAGAGTAGTGTAGGAAACCTTTTTACCTCGTTGAAGCAAAGACCAGGAGACGTTGGAATATCTTTCATACAGAAGTTATCTTTATTGAGGACATCCAAGTCTGACTCTAGCTCAACACAGTAGAGTTTTATACCTTCAAGGGGCCGGGATACATTGAGGTAGAGACAATTTACACAAAGCATGTAAATGCAGTACAGGAATCAGCCTGTACTGAGACTTGAGACTCTGCCAAATGTTCAGGAAGTGAAACACAATGTAAATAACTTTCTTAGTCTATATAGTATTACATTGGAACCTAGATATAACATTTTATAGATTTGTAATCCCACAGTTCCCCTTTGAGAGTTTTAATAACTTCAAAAGTTAATTCTTGTAACCTGTGATCGTTACAGGCACATAGCACTTGTTCAGTTTGGATTATCTGTAGTGACGAACGGCATGCTGACACAGAAACAAACATGCAGTAAGGGTCCAGTTGGAACTGCCATTTCCTCGTGATGGGCATGAGTCACGTGTTGAATGAAACACTTGATACTGTGGACGCATAGATAGTACACCAGTAGGAAAAACAACAGCAGAACTGCTATTTCCTTGATCCACAGCCAGGGTTTACCTAACAGGTTTCCAAACTATGAAGAACTATCTTCAGTCATCTGGTGTGATCCAAGATCAAGAATGTCTTGTTGTATTTTGTTCAAGTCCACTGTAGGACTAGTACAGCAATCTTGATCATGTTGATAGGTGACTGAAGTTCCCGTATGTGATTCTCTGCGTTGTGTATTCTTTCTTCTTTCATGACAGTCGGCTCTGCAAGGGGTCTAGTTGTCTTTTTCTGTGGTAAAAGACTGCAAATATTAGGGTTTTATCCTTTGTTCGATTTGAGTCTGCTATTATTGTTCTTTCTTTTCCTATTTCTCGATTCCTGTGACACCTAAAGAACAGTAAGTTAAGGATGGACTAGTGGATGGGGAAGGCCTATGAGGGAGTCTGCACCGCAGAGTTCGCCCCCGAGCCTGTTGCATTCCGTTCTTCCCTGGGCTCCTGTGAAGTGTGTACCTTGATCTGAGTCAATGAAATCTGGTAATCCCCATCTAGGAATGAAATCACTGACAAGATATTTAGCAGTATGTGCAGCTGTACCACGCCCTGTTGGATAAGTTTCTATCCATCTCGAGAACTTGTTTATTAAAACCAAAATGTCAGTTTTTCCCTTACACTGAGGCAATGATATGTAATCAACTTGCAGGTAACAAAATGGTCCAGATATAGCTGGGGTATGTGTTGCTGCGGTAGTTGCTGCTGGCACATCATTATTTTTCTGACATGAAACACATCTCTTGACTATTTCGGTGGCTACCTTTCATAATTTTGAGAAGATTTGAGAACCTGTGATTCATCGTTGCTGGACCACTGTGACCCAAATTGTGTATTTGTTGAGCCAAATATGGTAGCAGTGATTCGGGAGCGACATACTTTCCCCCTTTGGTCCAGCAGCCGGATGAATCCACTGTGGCTCCTTTTTATAACCATGTCCATTCTTCATATAGAGGAATGTCTTTGTACAGATCAATGATTGATTCAGGAGGCAGAATTGTCTTCTGTGCTGTACTTCCTGAACTCACTTGTACAGTTGCATGGGGACAAGCTTGTTTAGCAGCTGCAAGGGCATTACCTTTTGCTTCCGTAGTATTAGATGTGAGATGTACTTTCACTTTGATCACAGCTAATTTCTTTGGAAGTCTCATGGAAAACATCAGATATATTACTAATCCAGCATGCTTAATGGGGGATCCAGCAGAGGTTAGAAACTGTCTACTTTGCCAAATAACACCAAAATCATGAATTACCCCAAAAGCATACCTGGAATCAGTGTAGAACTGATCCTGAAGCTAGCGTGTATGGTCTAGTTAAGGCTACTAGCTCTGCAGCTTCAGCTGAAAAATTATCTGAAAGATGACCTGAAGCTACCACTTCAATGGTGGAACTGACTGCATAACCTGCACATCTGTTACCTTCAATGACTTGAGCTGAACCATAAACAAACAACTCTAATTCTGCATTCTCTATAGGAGTTTCTGTCACTTTTAGATTAGATTCAACTTTATTGTCATTACACATATACAAGTACAGTGTAACGAAATGTAGTTTAGGTCTAACCAGAAGTGCAATTAGCAAGTGCAGGATATACAGTGTGAATAAATACAGAATACAATATTAGTAAAAATACTATACAAATGGCATGTAATATGAAAATACTTTACAGAAGGAAAGTTCTATGAAAAAAAAAGACAGTCGGTATGTACTATGAACAATATATACAGAAGGCTATAAACTTTGAACATTAAGGTACAGGTGGTTATGAACAGATAACAATATAGACTATACAATATTGCAAGTGACTTAAGTGTGCATTAATTATAGACATTAGCTTTTAAAGTTGCAGTGCAATAGATGAGTAGATGCAGTTAATAGAGTTACAGTGCAGTAGATGAGTTAGTGCAGTTATTGAAGTTACAGTGCAGTAGATGAGTTAATGCAGTTATTGAAGTCATAGTGCAATAGATGAGTTAATGCAGTTATTGATGTTACAGTGGAGTAGATGTGTTAATGAGTTATTAAAGTTACAGTGGAGTAGATGAGTTAATGCAGTTATTAAAGTTACAGTGCAGTAGATGAGTTAATGCAGTTATTGAAGTTATAGTGCAGTAGATGAGTTAGTGCAGTTATTGAAGTTATAGTGCAGTAGATGAGTTAATGCAGTTATTGAAGTTACACTGCAGTAGATGAGTTAATGCAGTTATTGAAGTTATAGTGCAGTAGATGAGTTAATGCAGTTATTGAAGTTATAGTGCAGTATATGAGTTAATGCAGTTATTTAAGTTACAGTGCAGTAGATGAGTTAATGCAGTTATTGAAGTTACAGTGCAGTAGATGAGTTAATGCAGTTATTAAAGTTACAGTGCAGTAGATGAGTTAATGCAGTTATTAAAGTTATAGTGCAGTAGATGAGTTAGTGCAGTTATTGAAGTTACAGTGCAGTAGATGAGTTAATGCAGTTAACTCATAAGTAGATGAGTTAATGCAGTTATTGAATTTACAGTGCAGTAGATGAGTTAATGCAGTTATTGAAGTTATAGTGCAGTAGATGAGTTAATGCAGTTATTGAAGTTATAGTGCAGTATATGAGTTAATGCAGTTATTGAAGTTACAGTGCAGTAGATGAGTTAATGCAGTTATTGAAGTTACAGTGCAGTAGATGAGTTAATGCAGTTATTAAAGTTACAGTGCAATAGATGAGTTAATGCAGTTATTAAAGTTACAGTGCAGTAGATGAGTTAATGCAGTTATTGAAGTTATAGTGCAGTAGATGAGTTAATGCAGTTATTGAAGTTACAGTGCAGTAGATGAGTTAATGCAGTTATTGAAGTTACAGTGCAGTAGATGAGTTAATGCAGTTATTGAAGTTACAGTGCAGTAGATGAGTTAATGCAGTTATGGAAGTTATAGTGCAGTAGATGAGTTAATCCAGTTATTGAAGTTACAGTGCAGTAGATGAGTTAATGCAGTTATTGAAGTTATAGTGCAGTAGATGAGTTAATGCAGTTATTGAAGTTATAGTGCAGTAGATGAGTTAATGCAGTTATTGAAGTTACACTGCAGTAGATGAGTTAATCCAGTTATTGAAGTTATAGTGCAATAGATGAGTTAGTGCAGTTATTGAAGTTATAGTGCAGTAGATGAGTTAATGCAGTTATTGAAGTTATAGTGCAGTAGATGAGTTAATGCAGTTATTGAAGTTACAGTGCAGTAGATGAGTTAATGCAGTTATTAAAGTTACAGTGCAGTAGATGAGTTAATGCAGTTATTGAAGTTATAGTGCAGTAGATGAGTTAGTGCAGTTATTGAAGTTACAGTGCAGTAGATCAGTTAATGCAGTTATTGAAGTTATAGTGCAGTAGATGAGTTAGTGCAGTTATTGAAGTTATAGTGCAGTAGATGAGTTAATGCAGTTATTGAAGTTACAGTGCAGTAGATGAGTTAATGCAGTTATTGAAGTTATAGTGCAATAGATGAGTTAATGCAGTTATTGATGTTACAGTGGAGTAGATGAGGTAATGCAGTTATAAGAGTAGTCAATTAGTGCAAATGAGCATTCAGTATAATATTCCTTGTGTGCAAGTGAGCCTTATAGTGTGCAAATGATGCTGTGTGTGTGTTAACAGTCCGGTGGAGCAGATAACATGAAGCACTGTTGTATACAGTTCAGTCATGCATGGCAGCCCTTTAGTTTAATGTAAACAATGTAATAGCAGCATTGAAATTAAAGTTATGAGGGGTAGTGGAATCAGTGGGGGGCAGAGTTCAATAATGAAACAGTTCTGGGAAAAAAGGTGTTTCCTAGTCTGCTGGTTCTTGTCTGGAGGCACCTGAAGCGCCTACCGGAAGACAGTAGTGTAAACAGTATATGAGCGGGGTGAGAGGAGTCCTTGATAATGCTGCGAGCTCGACGCAGACAGTGTTTATTCTGGATGTCCTCAATGGAAGAGAGTGTAGTCCCTGTGATGCGCTGGGCTGTTTTCACCACCCGCTGCAGTGCCTTGCGCTCAGCAACAGAACAGTTCCCGTACCAGACTGTGACACAGTTGGTCTGGATGCTCTCTATCGTGCAGAGATGTGTAAGTGTAACACCATCATGTGTCATTTCGCAGACATCCTCAACACAACTTCAGTCATTGCAGACATCATACATGAGGATGGGTTCGTGACTGCCGCACGCTGTAAAACAATGTTCGGGGCTGTGAGGGTTGTTAACCAATTTCCCCAACGAAAGGAGGTTACAGAAGTGACTTTTGCTTGAGTCATTAGTGCGGACAATGCTTGAGGGCATCTTACGTTTACAGTCTGTCCTAACACCATTCCTGATGAAGCCTAAAGAGCTAGATGAACTGCCTGCACTTCTCTGAGACATGGGCCCATACCTTGAGCGACTATGTCAAGTTTACCAGAATAGTAATGAATTGGGCGTAAACTGCCTGGACGTGAAGTTAAGCCCGATGTTAAGCATACACACACCTGCGCTACTGTTTTAGTAAGACATGTTAAACCAGTTTTATTCTCTGCCCTATTGTACAGTATCTCTCACGCCTTATGAGGATCACACCAGATCCATATGAAGTGCTTTTGTTCAAGCACAGAAACACGTGAGAACACATTGTTGTGGTTCTGTGGTGTTGTGTCAGGGATGAGATGAATGTCATAACAGATGATGTGATGTATTTAGATGTTTAATATAACACGTTACACACATTTGAATCTGGATTCATCAGACAGTTTGTGTGCATTTCCAACTTTTAACCTTCAATGTTCTTCACTTTCCAGAGCCGACCATCAATAACATCTCAAACAACAACTACAATGGAGCATTCGGTCAAGATCCATACGATCTACCAAAGAACAGTCACATTCCATGTCATTATGACCTGTTACCCACCAGAGACAGCACCGCCCCACCCCAGAACCTCACGGACAACAACCTGTAATCCCTTCTGTCATGTGTTCTGAGTGACATAAACATTCTTGCAACTCTTCATTTAATGGTTTGTACAATAGCTCAGTCTGACCCAGACATCCATTGGAGGAGGAAAACATTTGGGTTAACACACGTGAATCATTCCATTCAGTCTGTAACGTAAATACAAATAAAACATCTGTTCAAGATTCACATATCACACACGGAAATTGACCAATTTACCACTTACCAGTGCCAGCGTTTCCCATGGATTGTCGCCCAATCACAGCACGACCTGCTGTATAACAGTTAAAAGGTGGAAAGCTGAAAAACTCCTCCACGGTGGGGAAAGAATTCTTCATTTGTTCTCCAAAAGCATTTCAGACGTACCAAAGGTGAATGTGCTGTTACAAGGCAGCGTTCTTCTTGTATTTATGTTGACAGACGTTCCAGATATTGAGATGATTTTAATGACTGAAACCATCAAATGCTTGAAGTTGTTTTAGTGAGCTGAAGCTGGACTTTTGCAGAGACAGATGGGTTTGTGAGGTCAGTCTAATATGACATATAGTCATGTGTTCTGAGTCTTAAAGGGCTCAACGATCATTCTATGAAAGTGTACATAGTGGCAGTTCATCATTTCTTATTATTCCTAAAAATATAACATTCCTAATCTGTCAGTTTTCAAGTATTTTGACATGTAGATTACAGTTCTTTACTGACTGAAACCCAACATACTGTAGTGTGTTTATCGTTTCATTTATATGATGAATAATACTGATTCTGCAACGTGTGTGTGTGTGTGTGTGTGTGTGTGTGTGTTTGTATGGTGTTTAAATCAGTATTGTTGGTTTGTTTTGTTTATAATAAATAGTTGCACAACTGTTGTTATTTACCTTCCCAAAGAGCACTGGTTGTAACAATTATTTTTGTATCCTTTCCTTCACTTATTTTGAATGTTGTATTTTACTGGTTTCATGCTTTTAACTGAAATGGAGTATACTGTTTATGCAATTGAGCTTTACAATAAAATGACAAAAATGTCAAGTGGTTTTTGTCTAATAAAATGAAAAAGAAATGAAGTTTTAATGATTTATGAACATTAAATGATGACTCAAACACTAAAATACTTTTAAATTTGATTTGACCACCATTGATTTTGGGGGTATCAAAATACTCAAATGATTAATCATCTATATGTGATGTTTTATTTTCATTATCAAACTATCTGTCCGTCATAATATAAACTAGAATTCAATGCTCAAAGGTATGTTCATGTTAAAGAACTAGGACACGAGGTAAATACACCACAGGACAGTAAACACAAGGAGACTTAATAGCGGACTTAACGAAGATAGTAATAATGGGTAGATATGGGGAATGAAACAGTTGCGGGAAGCTAAACTAGGGGGGCGGGGTCAAAACACAACATCATAACAAACAATGACAATGTGCTTCCACACAAAACACTTGGGACTGTCATTATCCAGCCACAAGACTAGAAAATCATGAAGAGGTGAAGCAGGATCATGACAGTTCCCCGCTCTCAAGCGACGCCCCCTGGAGTCCCTTAGGGGGACACACTACAATCGGGAAAAGGCTCAGAGACAGACAGAAACCAACAAAACATTGCAAAGGCAAACATGAGTGTACAATAAAGCGGTAAGGGTGAAATAATACAAATAAAAACCATGGGAGGGGGGGTGGGAGCACAAAAGAGTTCCAGAGGGTTGGGTGGGAATAAGTCTTATTACAGGGGGATGCCTGGGGGGAAAGCGGGGAGTCCGGGGGACTTTGACAGGGGGAATCCTGAGGGGAATAGGTCCCAGGGGAATGGGCCCTTGGAACCAGAGTGAGGCATGGGGACCCATTTGAGGTCGGAAGGGTCCAGGGGTGACCAGGGGAGCAGATAGGTAAGGAGCAGGGTTCTAGGGTTGATGTTGAGGTGAGGCCAGGCACGATAGAGAGTAAGGGGCCAGAAGGGAACTGAGCATGGGGTCAATGGGAGCAGTCCCGGGTTAGGAGAAGAAACATGGCTTACAGGGTGAGCGATGGAGTCCAGGGAGGGCATGGCTCCCGTAGTTGGGGACTCGATTTAGGATCGGGTGACGATGGCACCAGTAAGGCTGCAGTTTTGCGGTCTGCACCAATGAGGCTGCAGCTGGCTATGCGACCGGCGCAGGGAAGGCCGCCACAGGGGAGGATGCAGGTGAGGTGAGGTGAGGGAAAAACGGTGAGTAAGTAGGTCAAGTGCAGATTAAGATCAACTGCATCTCGTTACAGTGATTGGTGAGGAGACGCTTAATATGCCAACTGAGAGCAGACAAGGCTGAGAGAAACCGTCTGGGAGACGTCTGACCGCTTCACCAGTGGAGAAGAAGGAATCTTATGGACACAGTTCCAAGAAAAACGTATTGAATTGTTTATTCTGAGTTATTGTACGCTGAGAAGCGCAGTGACGCAACGTTTTTCTTTTTTTGAGGAATATAAGGAATCTTGTCCCCCAGCCACGCCAACCCTGCCTCCTTTTTTCAATATATCTACGAAGTTTGTTACATTGGTACCGAACCCCGGGAAGAAAGGAGTGAATTGCAGCCGCCATGCAGCCCCAGCCAACAACTCCATTTGCGGACGTGATCCATTCGCTCGCCAGTCCATGAACAGCATCAAGCGCTGCTGGGCCTTCGGGAAGACCAGGAATGCCACTTCCACGTCCTCGTACAGGCAGGAAGACCGCAAGTCGTTCCAGAGCTGGCTGAGTCAGGAGGGAGCCACAAGGGAGCCATCGACCACAACCCCAGCTGCTTGCTTGCGAACCAGGAAGCTTTCCTCGAGCTGTTCAAGAGTTCTGCGGAGATTTCGGGATGGGCACTCAGCGTTTGGTCAGATAGGCTTATCCCCCTATTAACGGGGGAGGCCCAGCTGGCCGCTCAGTAGGTGCAAGTCGCAAATCTCCTTGTCTACGCAGACCTCAAGAAGGCCATCCTCCAATGGGTGGGCCTGAGCCCCGAAAAACATTGGTAGCGGTTCCGCTCATTGGAGCTTGGGGATTGTGGCCAACCTTTGGCGATGGCTCAGCAGCTCCGGGATGCCTGCCGTAAGTGGCTAATGGCTGACAGAGGTGACGACAAGGTGACACTGGAGCAGTTCGTGACTCATCACCCGCGCCGTATACTGCCCAGTGGGTCCAGTGTTACAAGACGGCGTCGCTGACAGAGTCCATCCAGGACCAGATGGTGGCGTGCCCCGAGGTCGGCTTACCCCGACCATCTCTCTCTCCCTCTATGTCTTCTCCCTCTCCCCCCAAACCCGTTCCCTTTCCCAGAACCCAGACGGGCCTTGTTCCCAAGCCAGCTCCCCGGACCCGGGAGACCAGCGGAGCTACAAGTACCTTTTTCCAGGCACCGGGACGCTTGAATGGGGCTGCGGGCCCTCACCTTCCTCCAGCCTCTCCTCACCTATCTTTTTGCCTTCTTGCCTACTTTGACCACGGAGATCTGACTCAGTGGAACAGAGTGCCCTGGAGAGACGAAGGCTCTCTCGGTGCAACGATTTTTCCCTGGAACAGTCTCACGATGAGTCGCTCAAACATGCGTTTGATCAGGTCCGTACCATAGACGGACAGCTTCTCCACCCTGCACAATCGCTCGTCTATCCTTATTTTGCCATTTTAAAAGAACGGCTGTATCGAGGTTTCCCAAAACACTCAAACAAAAAAGATACATCCCAGTTATCCCAGCATCGCTGCCGGGGGCTAGTTTGTATCCTCTGACACTTGCTTCACCTCACATTTGTTCTTGGTCTTAATATTAGTGTATTTTACTATAGTTACCTATCATTGTCGTTGCCGAATTATTTAGAACTTTATTTTCTTAATTTATATTAATTGAAGCGTAACGGCGCTAGCATATTAACGTGTTAGCTTGCCTTCTGTTTACACTGTGGAATATCATCTCCCCCTATTTGTCTTGTGTGCTAACTGTTTCTCTTTTTAAGTGTATATACTAAGACTCATCAAGCAACCTTGGTAAATTAGGATTGAACTTCATACCCGGTGAGTTATGGCTTCTATTCCTATTGTTGTTACTTGCACCTCATGTCATATGTGTAGCTTAGCCTTCTCTGTCAGCGGCGAGGGTTTTACATGTGATAAATGCAGGGAAGTAGTTAGGCTGACGGAGAAGATCTTACAATTAGAGTCTCGCATCCAATCTTTATTTGAGGATAGTAAGAGTGTAATGACTGTAGAAAACACTTCGGATGCGAGCAATGTTAGCGCACACAGCTCGGTTCCAGTTGAAAATCCCCTGCAGCTGGGAAACTTTGTGACAGTGAGACGGCATAGTCGCAGGACAAAACATCACTCAACCGTTCCGATTAAAGTCTCGAACAGGTTTGCCCCGCTCAGTGACGCACCGACTGAGAAACCTGCTGAAAGTGCCCTAGTGATCGGTGATTCTATTGTCCGGAACGTTAACATAGAGACACCAGCCACCATAGTCAAATGTTTACCGGGAGCCAGAGCGCCTGACATCAAGTCAAATTTAAATGTGCTGGCTAAGGCTAATCGTAAATACAGTAAGATTGTTATTCACGTCGGCACAAATGATGTTAGACTCCGTCAATTGGAGATCAATAAAGATAATATTAAAGAGGTGTGTGAGCTCGCAAAAACGATGTCAGACACTGTAATATTCTCTGGCCCCCTTACTGCTTACCGTGGTGATGAGATTTATAGCAGATTATCATCACTAAATGGCTGGTTGTCTGAGTGGTGCCTGCAGAATAATATAGATTTTATAAATAACTGGAAGAGTTTTTAGGGCAGACCTGACCTTTTGAAAGAGATGGTCTCCATCCCTCCTGGGATGGGGTTTCCCTCCTCTCTAGAAATTTGGCACACAGTCTTAATAATGCTAAAGTCTGACTACCTAGGGCCCAGGTCAGGAAGGAGACAGAATGGCTTAACCAACTGTCTGCTTGCCGTCTCGCGTTACAGAATACACAAAATATACAACATGTAATAATCCCTTCTTACAAACAACATAAAATAGAGACTGTGTCTGTCCCCCGGATTAGCAAACATAAGATATTGCGTAAACCTCTTGAAAGTTATTTAATAAACGTTAAACAAATCAAACATGAACAAAATACAGATAATCAACTGTTACGACTCGGATTGCTTAATATTAGATCTCTCTCAAGTAAAGCACTTTTTGTTAACGATTTGATAACCGATCATAAAATAGACATGCTTTGTTTGACAGAAAAATGGCTAAAGCCAGATGATTATATTACTCTAAATGAATCCATTCCCCAAGATTATTACTATAAACACGAGCCTCGTCTAAAAGGTAGAGGGGGAGGTGTCGCTGCACTTTACAATAATTCTTTTATCACCTCTCAGAAGTCTAATTTTAAATACAATTCTTTTGAAGTCATGGTACTTCACGTATCGACACCTAATACTAAGGACAAAACATTTTTAAAATTTATTCTAGCTATTGTATATAGGCCTCCAGGGCACCACACAGATTTTATTAAAGATTTTGGTGGGTTCTTATCAGAACTAGTACTGGCCGCAGATAGAGTCCTTGTCGTCGGTGACTTTAATATCCATGTAGACAATGATACAGATGCCTCGGAACTGGCTTTCAAAGACACTCTTAACTCCATGGGCGTTAGTCAACATGTGTCAGGACCCACTCACCTTCGTAATCATACTTTAGATTTAATACTTTCTTATTGTATAAATGTGGACGATGTTAAAATCGTTCAGCAGAGTGAAGACATTTTGGATCATTATCTGATATTATGTTTGCTTCACTACGGCTGCAAATCAAACTCCTTGTTACAAATATGGTAGAACGATTACTTCAACTACCAAAGATGCGTTTCTCGATAATCTGCCTGAATTTTCTAAAATATCTAGCATGAGTAATAACGTTGACGATTTTGATTCTACTATTGAAAATTGTAACACTACTTTCTCGGAAATATTGGACACAGTTGCTCCTCTGCGTTTAAAGAAAATTAAAAATAGCAGCCCAACACCGTGGTATAATGATACCTATACCTACAAAACTACTGAAAGAAATGCTCCCAGAAATTATAGATCCTCTTCTTAGTATTATTAACTCATCTCTGACATTAGGACATGTGCCTAAAGCATTTAAGGTGGCTGTAATAAGGCCCCTTGTCAAAAAACCCAAACTTGACCCAAGAGAACTAGGGAATTACAGGCCTATATCGAATTTACCTTTTATATCTAAAGTTCTGGAAAAAGTAGTTTCAACTCAATTATGCTCCTTCCTCCAAAGGAATGACATTAATGATGAATTCCAGTCTGGATTTCGAGCATGTCACAGTACAGAGACTGCTTTGATCAGAGTTACAAATGATCTGCTTTTAGCGTCTGTCCGTGGCTGTATTTCATTATTGGTGCTGCTAGACCTCAGTGCTGCATTTGACACCATTGACCACAGCATACTTCTACATAGACTCGAAAATTACGTCGGCATTAACGGAATAGTATTGAAATTAGGGATGGGTATCGTTAAGGTTTTAACGGTACTACTACTTTTATCGGTACCACTTATCGGTCCGGTACTTTAACGGTACTCTTATCGGTACTTTTTGTTGCCTTTTTTTTATGAAAGACGAAACTAAAGCTGGAGTTTTTTTTCACTATTTAAAACATTTGTATTCTTTACTTTCGTTGACCTAACATATCTTAATGCAGGTAAAAGATGACTGATACCCGCCTATTATTCATAGAGAATTTAGATAAAATGCATGTGGTCCTAAATTTGTTTGTTTTTTGTTGTTTTTGTTTAATAATAATAAAGAAATGGTTTTCCTATTATGTGTTGTGGCTGGAGATCTTCTCTTTTGTGATGATGTGTGTAGTGCAGCACATATTTCCTTCATTTGTGTGTTTGTGCATTTAATACTTATGATAAATAGGGACATAATATGTATAAACACACAAACACACACACATGCTGCTCAGTGTGAAGGGGCTTTGGATTTCTCTTTTGTTTGGACCAGATGCTGGAGTGGCTTGGTTCACTGTAACTGCAGCTTTACATTCACATAAATTACAATGTAGTTAACTCTGTCTGGGCTTAAAAGTTATACAGGTTTGGAACCTCTTGCAATTTACACAAACACAAAAAAGTTTATGTATTTCATCGCTACAAATTATTTTTTTAGGTAAGCTCTGCTTTATAATTTCTTAAGCATAATTTCTTATTATTCATCCATTTTAAATTCAGTACTGTGAAAGCGGTTTTTATGTTTAAGATTTATTTAGGCTACTGCAGAAAAAAACACTCTAAAGATTTATATGTAGGCTATTTTTTATGTGATGTGTGTTTATACAATTATTACATAATAATTTAAAGAAACCTTATGCAATGTTTAAATTTTGTCTGTGTTATTTAGAAAGACTGCTGGGCTAGCATACGCACCTGAGGACGTGGATGACGAACTATTAGCTAGCAGGCAGTCGAAAACTTTGCATCTCTCTGTCTGCACATAATGCACTTTAGAGAGATGTTTAGCCAGATTACTTGTGTTACCACTCTTACAAGCAAAAGTCTTGTTGCACTTATTGCAACGAGCATTATCTGTGTCTACTCGCTTGAAATATAGCCAGACTTTAGAACGTTTGTTTCTCTCCGCCATCATCACTATTATATGCGCGAGCTTTCGTGTTGTGCGCGCGAGCTTTCGTGTTGTGCGCGCAAGCTTTCGTGTTGTGTGCGCGCGAGCTCCGTGTAGTGTGGAACAGACGTACATTTTGCGTGCGGTGCGAGATTGCGAATAACGAAAATGCAGGTAAATGTCTTAAATATTATCTCAAATTAGAAATGGCTGGTCAGTTAAAATGCTATGTAACGTTTATTTAGCAATAATAAATAGGAAATGTTTTTCTTAATTTCGCAAGTACCGATAGCAGGACTGTTAACGTCAGAGCTTATCGATACTTCGGTCTTTCACAATTTAGCCCCGAGACCGATAAAGTACCGAGTTTCGGTACCCATCCCTAATTGAAATGGTTTAAGTCTTATTTATCTGAACTTTTTTGAATTTGTAGCAATAAACAATGATGTGTCCCGCAAATCACAAGTCCAGTACGGTGTACCACAGGGCTCAGTCTTGGGGCCTCTGCTCTTCGCATTATACATGCTACCTCTAGGAGATATAATAAAGCGACACGGAATTAGCTTTCACTGTTATGCTGATGATACTCAACTTTATATTTCCTCGAAGCCTCATGAAACCCAGCAGTCCCATCGAATAAAGGATTGCGAAGTTGACTTAAAAATGGGGATGAGTAACAATTTTTTACAACTAAACTCGGACAAAACAGAAGTGCTACTTACTGGACCGAAAACTGCAATGTGTAACAACCAAGAATACTGCTTAACGATTGACGGATGCTCCATAAAATCCTCGTCATCAGCTAAGAATCTTGGCGTTGTATTCGACAGTACTCTGTCATTTGAAAGCCATGTCGCCAACACCTGTAAAACTGCATTTTTCCATTTTAAGAATATATCTAAATTACCCCCGTGGGAATGGTTATGCAGACCGTCCCCTTGGTCCCCCTGTCACAGTCCCTGGGAGCTTGTGAGCTGCCCACACTGTCTCGGTGGCTAATGAGGACGGTCCGTCTTGGCTACTTGATCCAGTTCGCAAGAGACTCTCCCAAGTTTTGGGGCATCATCTCTCCCTCTGTCAGAGGCAGGGACGCCTCTGTACTTCGGGTAGAGGTCACCACCCTTCTGGCGAAACATCGAGTTCGTCCCTCAAAGCCAAGATGTTCAGTTGGTTATGGCCTGCACTTTATCGTTCCCCAGAAAGACGGCAGGTCACGGCCTATAGGTCTGCGTAGCCTGAACAAAGCACCTTTGCAAGCTGCCGTTCAGGATGCTCACGCAGAGGCGCATCCTGACATCCATCAGGTGTCAGGATTAGTTCCATGGCATCGACCTGTTCTCCCTTTCAGACTGTCCTTCGCCCCACGGACTCCACGAAGATCGTGGAAGCCGCCCTATCTCCCTGAGGGGGGAAGGTGTGCGGGTACTAAACTATCTCGATGACTGGCTTATCTTGGCACACTCACGAGATCTGTGGTGTACACAAAGGGACCTTGTGCTCCGGAATCTAGATCGATTGGGACTATAGGTCAACCGAGAGAAGGTCAAGTTCTCCCCAGTGAACAGTGAAACAATTCAGAGGCTCCTGGGACACATGGCGTCCTCGCGGGGGTAATACCCCTCGGGTTGATGCACATGAGACCGCTCCAACACTGGCTTCAGAGTCGAGTTCCGAGGAGAGCTTGGCAAACCGGCAGCAGGAGCATGGTGATAACACCCTGCTGCCGACGCACCATAAAACCCTGGTCTTCCATGACCTTTCGACAGACTGAAGTCCCTCTGGGCAGATTACGAGGCAAGTCGTGGTGTCGACAAACGCCTCCCTGTCTGGACTACTCCTTTCCGGGACCAAATGGTGGACTTGCAGGCACTCCCCATGGTGGAGGAAGACCCAACCCCATCCGTGTTGTTTGCAGTACGCACACTGCGCCTCTATTTGGACTGCACGCAGAGCTCAGAAGCTCTGACCAGCTCTTGGTCTGCTTTGGAGGACAGCAGAAGGGGAAGGCTGTCTCCAAGCAGAGGCTGGCGCACTGGATTGTGGATGCCGTTATGACGGAATTCCTTTCTCAGAATCTCCCATGCCCATTGGCAGTGAGGGCACACTCCAAACAGGGTATAACCACCTCCTGGGCACTGGCCAGAGGCGCCTCTCTAGCAAAAATCTGTAGAGCTGTGGGTTGGGCTACGCCCAACACCTTCGCAAGGTTTAACAACATGCGTAAACCCAGTGTCAGCCCAAGTCCTGCGTGGCGACATGTAGGACTGGCATCCGGCGGGACATATGCCTGTGAAAGCACCTTCCCACACTCCAGCAGGTTGGGTCAGTGTGCTATCTGCCTCTCTTCTTACCCAAACACATGACTAAGAACCGGTATCTCACCAACTTCCTTCTTACCCAAACACTGGTTAAGAACAGGCATTCCATCCATCTCTAAGCAAGCACCCCCTGGGGGTTGGCTGGGCAGAGCAGCCTTCCCCCTTAGGCCAGGAGAACATATGAGCTATCACAGATAGCTCTAACCGGACCTAGTACTACCAGACGACTGTAACACCCCCTCCGTGGGCTGTTCCGTCTGATGTATCCTCATGAGATGGTTCCCACTCCTGGTAAACCATGGTCTTCCCCAGGCGGACCTCCACCTCTCGGTTAAGTACTCAGCCCGCACGTTCCATGCGTTCTCCTCCAAAGACGAGATCATAACTACCCCACGGGTAGGAGGTGGCCTCTGCAGCGCATTCCTAATTAAGGAAGTTGCACTTTCGTGGTGTAAACCCGAGCTGGACGACCTCTCGCCAGTAGAGAGCTAAGGCCTCCGTCCGTGAAAAGTTACTGGTCAGTGCTGTACCCATCTTTCTCCAAGAAAGCTCTGGAACCCCCCGACCAACACACTGGAAGGTTACAGTTTCGCGAAAGCTTCTAGCTGACACACCCAGACCTGTTGTCGTTGCTTCGCTAAGATTGTGACGCGATACAGCGTTATGGCGTTTTCCATGGGAACCCCATCTGTCGTCTCGTTCCCTCCATCAGGGAACTGAGGTTACAGACGTAACCAAGACGTTCCCTTTCTGTTGGTCTCTCTACGTTGTGTCCCTTATGCCACAAACACGTATCGTATTCTGCTGCAGTCGTGAGAGGCTCTCAGGCTCTTTAGAACAAGACGTAAATGAATGCTGCAAGCCGGCTTCCTTTTATACCGGACATCTGGGGGCGGAGACCGGCATGCAAATTTAATTTGCCAAATTTCATTGGCCTTTTCTATAGTAGTCAGAGTTGATTGGTTCTCAAAGGCGAACCCCATCTGTCGTTCTCAACACAATGTCTCGTTCCCTCCATCAGGGAACTGAGGTTACAGACGTCACCAAGACGTTTGATTTGCAGCCGTAGGCCAGTGAAGCAAATATAATATCAGATAATGATCCGAAATGTCTTCATTCTGCTGAAGGATTTTAACATCGTCCACATTTATACCATAAGATAGTATTAAACCTAAAGTATGATTACAAAGGTGAGTGGGTCTTGACACATGTTGACTAACGCCCATGGAGTTAAGAGTGTCTTTGAAAGCCATTCCCAAGGCATCTGTATCATTATCTACATTATCGACAAGGACTCTATCTGCGGCCAGTACTAGTTCTGATAAGAACCCACCAAAATCTTTAATAAAATCTGTGTGGTGCCCTGGAGAGCAATATACAATAGCTAGAATAAATAAATAAAAAATTGTCCTTAGTATTAGGTGTTGATACGTGAAGTATCATGACTTCAAAAGAATTGTATTTAAAATTTGACTTCTGAGAGATGCTAAAATAATTATTGTGAAGTGCAGCGACACCTCCCCCTCTACCTTTTAGACGAGGCTCGTGTTTATAATAACAATCTTGGGGAACGGATTCATTTAGAGCAGGGGTGTCAAACATACGGCCCGCGGGCCGGAACCGGCCCCCCAGGAGGTTCGTTCAGGCCCGCGGGATAATTTGAAAGTGGAAAAAATGCATAAAAGACATGAAATTAATATTTTTAATTCGCTGCAATTCATTGATTATCCGCTAAGGAGCGCACTCTTTCCATCAGAGTAGAAGACAAGCCGCATCACTGAGACAGACTTAAAACAGCAGACGGTATCAATGCGTCATCTGCTGCTTGTTACGACGTTGTTAATACCTTGGTCTCTATTTCTCCGCTACACCCTCTTTAGCCAAAATGTCGTTATCAAAACGGAGAAAAGTAGATAAGGAGTGTAGAATTTTCAATGAAAAATGGACCACGTCCTATTTATTTACAGATATGCACGGAAAACCTTCGTGCTTGGTGTGTTTGCAACAAGTTTCGGTAATGAAGGAATATAATATTCTACGCCACTACGAGACTCATCACAGCGAAAAATATGACGGCTTGCAAGGACAACTAAGAAGAGATAAGATTAACGAATTGCTGGCGGGTCTAAGGAAACAGCAGTCAACTTTCATCCAGAGCCGAGAAGTCAGTGAAGCAGCGGTAAAAGCCAGCTACCTAATTGCAAGCGAAATAGCATTAGCATCGAAGCCGTATTCCGACGGTGACTTTGTTAAACGATGCATGATGAAAGCGGCTGAACTTGTATGTCCCGAGAAGCGACAAGCTTTTGCCAATATTAGCCTGACGAGGAATACTATAGCAGAGAGGATTTCGGAACTATCGGCAGATTTAGACAGTCAATTGAAACAGAGAGTCAAGTCATTTATTGCATTTTCCGTGGCAATTGACGAGAGCACTGACATCACAGACGTGGCCCAACTGGCCATATTTATTCGAGGAGTTGATGAGACATTGACAGTTACTGAAGAGTTTCTTGAGTTGGTGCCAATGATGGACACCACAACAGCCGAGGACATTTTCGGCTCTGTCGTTGCTGCATTAGACAAAGTTGGAGTGGACTGGTCCCGCGCTGTCAGCCTGGCTACAGACGGCGCGCCATCCATGGTCGGAAAGAAAGCAGGTGTCGCGACAAAGTTCAAAGACAAAGTACAAGCTCTTAATGGAGGAGATCGTTTCTGGACATTTCACTGTATTTTGCACCAGGAGGCATTGTGTTGCAAGTCGCTGAAAATGGACCACGTCATGGAAGTGGTTGTTCGCACTGTAAATTTCATCCGGTCCAGAGGTCTGAACCATCGTCAGTTTGACAAACTTCTCAGCGACAGAAACATTACCCACAGCCTGCCATACCACACTGAAGTGAGATGGTTAAGCCGAGGCGCTGTGCTGAGGCATTTCTTTGATCTACGAGAGGAAATCGGACAGTTCATGGAAAAAAAAGGAAAACCGGTGTTGGAATTACAATCTCAGGAATGGCTACGGGACCTTGCATTCTTGGTTGATATTACTGAACACTTGAACAATCTAAACAAAATGTTGCAAGGCCGCAAAAAAGTTGTCACACAGTTTTCTGACAACATACATGCATTTAAGTTAAAGCTGACTTTGTGGGAGATGCAACTGGCAAATGGAACTCCTGCTCATTTCTCTTGTTTGAGAGATGTGTGTGTGACCAGACCTGATGCGGACATTAAAAGGTACAAAGACAAAATTGCAGGACTACTGCGGGAGTTTGAGAAACGTTTTCAGGTATTTGGTGAACTTGAGACAGAATTTTCAGTTTTTCGCTCACCTTTCACAGTTAAAGCTTCTGATCTGCCGGTCGAAATTCAGCTAGAGATAATTGATTTGCAGTGTGATGCAGATTTGAAGAGCAAATTTGCCTCTGTAGGTCTGGACAAATTTTATCAGTATCTACTACCAGGGTACCCCAAATTAACAGCCCTGGCTGCTAAAATTTTGTGCATGTTTGGGACAACTTACCTTTGTGAACAAATTTTCTCAGTGATGAATATCAATAAAACAAAAATGCGTTCAAGGCTCACAAACAAGCACTTAAATGACATTCTGAAAGTGACAGCTAGTCAGGACATGACACCTGGTGTTGATGCACTTGTACAGGCCAAAAGATGCCAAGTTTCAGGAACAAATACAAGTCCAGACTAGACTAACACCTTTAAAATGCTGCCTTAGATACTGTTTGCATTGAAAGAATACAGCTCTGTGAAGATGAATCCTTACTGTGGTGATTTAAAAAATGTGCACTTTAATGTTAGTCAGCAGCTTCAAAATAAAAGTTGTGTAAGTGGTTTAAAAATTCCTTTTTTTAAAAGTCTCATTTAATCTTAAAGTGCATTACTATATTTTTTAGTACCAATTAAAGTTTTGTGCCTTTTCACATTTGTCTAAGGAAATATGAGATGTTTTATGAAATGTTTTGTAAAAGGATAGTTTATTAAATTTCAATCTTTTCCTAATGTTCTTGTGCTTTTCTACACCAAAACAAAGGAAAGACATGATATTTTAATTATTTATAGCAGAGTATGGTATAATTTTAATGGTCCGGCCCACTTGACATCTCCCTAGGCCGTATGTGGCCCACGATGCGAAATGAGTTTGACACCCCTGATTTAGAGTATGTGATGAGTCACCCCTGGCGCAATCAGTGTCGCCATGGAATCGGGAGAAATCAGAGTGGCTCAGCTGCCGCTCATCAGCACCATTACCAGCGGCTCGTTATCGAGTGTCTTTAAAAGCCGCTGGGGAACAACGAAGGGGGAGCAACATCTCCAAACTAGAGAGCAAAGACTCAGCATACTTTTCTTCTGTTTACAGGCTCCGACGAGTAGCCGTAGCTGGAGGAAACTGGAGCCATCTAACCCGGAAGCAACACGCCCCACGAAGCCGGAAGTATAGCTCACGCCTTAAAGGGAACAGACCGGATTGACTCTCAAACTTCGTTCTCTACGAGAACTCTAATAAAATTACCCTCCGGGGCTTAAACTGCACTCCTCGTGTATGTGTCGTTGCTCTACCTGTGACAAGTAATATAATCATCTGGCTTTAGCCATGTTTCTGTTAGCCATGTCAAACAGAGCATGTCTATTTTATGATCGGTTATCATATCATAAACAAAAAGTGCTTTATTTAAAAGAGATCTTATATTAAGCAATCCGAGTCGTAACAGCTGATTATCTGTATTTTGTTCATGTTTGATTTGTTTAACGTTTATTAAATTACTTTCAAGAGGTTTACGCATTATTTTTATGTTGGCTAATCCGGGGGACAGACACAGTCTCTATTTTATGTTGTTTGTGAGAAGGGTGATTACATGTTGTATATTTTGTGCATTCTGAATCTTGAGACGGCAAGCAGACAGTTGGTTAAACCATTATGTCTCCTTCCTGACCTGGCCCCCAATTAGTCAGACTTTAGCATTATTAAGACTGTGTGCCAAATTTCTAGAGAGGAGGGAAACCCCATCCCAGGAGGGATGGAGACCATCTCGTTTCAACAGGTCAGGTCTGCCCTCAAAACTCTTTCAGTTATTTATAAAATCTATATTATTCTGCAGGCACCACTCAGACAACCAGCCATTTAGTGATGATAATCTGCTATAAATCTCATCACCACGGTAAGCAGTGAGGGGGCCAGAGAATGTTACAGTGTCTGACATCGTTTTTGCGAGCTCACACACCTCTTTAATATTATCTTTTTATCTAAACATTTGACTATGGTGGCTGGTGCCTCTATGTTAACGTTCCGGACAATAGAATCACCGATCACTAGGGCACATTCAGCAGGTTTCTCAGTCGGTGCGTCACTGAGCGGGGCAAACCTGTTCGAGACTTTAATCGGAACGGTTGAGTGATGTTTTGTCCTGCGACTATGCCGTCTCACCGTCACAAAGTTTCCCAGCTGCAGGGGATTTTCAACCGGAACTGAGCTGTGTGCACTAACATTGCTCACATCCAAAGTGTTTTCTACAGTCCTTACACTCTTACTATCCTGAAATAAAGATTGGATGCGAGACTCTAATTCTAAGATCTAAGATTCTAACTACTTCCCTGCATTTACATTACATTTACGTATTTGGCAGACGCTTTTATCCAAAGCGACTTACATTGCTTTATCCTATACATTTTACATAGGTATTTGCAATCCCCAGGATCAAACCCACAACTCAACGCTCCTACCACTGAGCTACAGGAAAGCATTTATCGCATGAAAAACCCTCGCCGGTCGGGTAAGCTAAACATATGACATGAGGCGCAACAATAGGAATAGAAGCCATGACTCACTGGCTATGAAGTGCAATCCTAACTTAACAAGGTTGCTTGATGAGTCTTAGTATATACACTTAAAAAGAAGAACAGTTAGCACACAAGACTAATAGGGGGAGATGATATTTCACAGTGTAAACAGAAAGCAAGCTAACACGCTAATACTATGCTAGCGGCGTTAAGTTTCAATTATTATAGGTTTAGAATATAAAGTTATAAATAATTCGGCAACGACAGTGATAGCAGGCAACGACAGCAAAATACACAAATGTGAGGTGAAGCAAGTGTACAAACTAGCCGCCGGCAGCGATGCAATCAGGAACCGGGATCAAACCAAACTCCACGTTACAAATATGGTAGAGCAATTACTTCAACTACCAAAGATGCGTTTCTCGATAATCTGCCTGAATTGTCTCAATTCTCTGGCATTATTAAAAACGTTGAAGATCTTGACATTACTAATGAAAATTTTAGCTCCACCTTCTCGGACACACTAGACACAGTTGCTCCTCTGCGTTTAAAAAAGATTAAAAATGGCAGCCCAATACTGTGGTATAATGAACACACTCAGGCTATAAAGAAAGCGACCCGGAAAATGGAGCGCAACTTTAAGAAAACTAAATTAGAGGTATTTCGTACAGCGTGGAAGGATAGCACTCGAAATTACAGGAAAGCCATAAAAACGTCTAGATCCGCCTACTTTTCATCACTAATAGAAGAAAACCAGCACAACCCTTGGCTTTTATTTAACACAGTGGCTCGTTTATGTAAACATAAACGACTTCAGATTCTGATTATCAGCATAACAGTGATGAATTTATGAACTACTTCACTAGTAAAATCCAAGATATTAGAGATAAAATTATAACAATGCAACCAGAAGTGAAACCCGCTGAACAAACTAACTACAGCACCCCTAAGGAGAAATTGCAATTATTTTCTAACGTAGATCACGATGAACTGTCTAAAATCATTAGATCATCTAAATCAACAACATGCATGCTAGACCCTATACCTACAAAACTACTGAAAGAAATGCTCCCAGAAATTATAGATCCTCTTCTTAGTATTATTAACTCATCTCTGACATTAGGACATGTGCCTAAAGCATTTAAGGTGGCTGTTATAAGGCCTCTTTTAAAAAAAAAACTTGACCCTAAAGAAATAGGGAATTACAGGCCTATATCGAATTTACCTTTTATATCTAAAGTTCTGGAAAAAGTAGTTTCAACTCAATTATGCTCCTTCCTCCAAAGGAATGACATTAATGATGAATTCCAGTCTGGATTTCGAGCATGTCACAGTACAGAGACTGCTTTGATCAGAGTTACAAATGATCTGCTTTTAGCGTCTGTCCGTGGCTGTATTTCATTATTGGTGCTGCTAGACCTTAGTGCCGCATTCGACACCATTGACCACAGCATACTTCTACATAGACTCGAAAATTACGTCGGCATTAACGGAACAGCATTGAAATGGTTTAAGTCTTATTTATCTGACCTTTTTTGAATTTGTAGCAATAAACAATGATGTGTCCCGCAAATCACAAGTCCAGTACGGTGTACCACAGGGCTCAGTCTTGGGGCCTATGCTCTTCGCATTATACATGCTACCTCTAGGAGATATAATAAAGCGACACGGAATTAGCTTTCACTGTTATGCTGATGATACTCAACTTTATATTTCCTCGAAGCCTCATGAAACCCAGCAGTTCCATCGAATAAAGGAATGCAAGTCGATAAAAAAACTGGATGAGTAACAATTTTTTACTACTAAACTCAGACAAAACAGAAGCGTTGCTTATGGGCCATTGTGAGAATCTGGATTTCGCCCTGTCCTCCACAAATACTGCATCTGTGTTTATTCCAATATTCATCATATGTATTCATATTATTCACTTCTATTCATAATATTTGCTCCTTACTTTCTTGTTGTTTAACCTCGTTGAAAGTTGTATTATGTCTTATGCTGTCTTATGTTGATATAAGCATCTGTTGTTCTCCATATCAAGGTTCCTAATGATGCCTATGGACGATTGTTTTGTTATTGTAATATTAAATATGTAATCATATCTGATTGTTCAGGAGGAAAGACTAAACAGAAAGTCTGGTGATTTTCCACTGTTTTGGTGGTTTTATATGACGCCTCCTGATGCAAACTTATAAGTATTTGTCCTAAAATAATAAACTTTGGACTCTGATTGAACAAGCACTTGTGTCTGTGTCAAACTTTGTCTCCAGGATCCTGAATACTCTGTGTGTTCAGTCGACTAGACTCTTCAACCGTAGAATATTGTTTAGACAAGGGGACATAAGAAGTTAACATTCTTTCAATTGGGGGCTCGTCTGAGGGGAGACTCTTCTCTCATTGAACCAAAGAGAACAAAGACCTCTGGGGCGCACTGATGATCGGTTTACTTACCTACATTAAAAGGGGTAAGTGTTTTTCTATACAGTTCTTTATGACTTACAGAAATCTAACGCTTACCCTGTAGGATTCTTGTGTGTTTAAATTCATGTTAGTGGGAGTTGATTCTCCCATTGTTGTGACAGCGAGGCTGACGACAGTAATTAATAAAATAATTATTAACGAATATGAATAGGTTTCAATTCATGTTAGTGGGATTCGACTTCCCATTGTTGTGACAGCGAGGCTGGCGACAGTAATTACTAAAATAATTATTAACGCACGAATATGAATGGTTAATGCAGTCTTGATCACACTGTAATTTGGGATCGAAGTGTTAGCTTTGAGGAGGCTTTGTTACAAAAAAAAATCTGTTTAATGTTAATTCTAAAAGATAACATTCTTACAGTTAAAAATTGAAAATATTATTGATATCACTGTTACTGCATGTATTGAAATATTGGTGTCAGAAAAGGACGGTGAATATAATATCCACCTCTGAACACAATATAAAACATGCAGCACTGTTGAAACGGTTGGTCGATTGAACACGAGGGTTTTTCTTTGTTTTGTCTGTACTGTACTGTTTATCACCGCCGGGTATAAAGTGTAAGATGGGAAATTCTGTTTCGAGGCCACTGCCGGGCGAAACGCCAGTCGCCTGTATGTACAGAAATAATCAAGGATTTTATACAGATCTATATGTTAGCAATATCGCAGGATGGTCGGAGTGAATAATACCGAAAATTGATATTCCCTATCCGAGGGAAGGGTCCTTTTCTGATGAGTGTATGTTACTGGCAGGGGGCATGTCAAAGGGAGGTTGGGGAGACCCATACATGAATAAAGCTTAAGCAGTATGGAAAGACATGAAAAAGGTTTGGGACCAGGGTCCGGAAAAAACAAAAATTGTTGCGTATGCAAATCAAAACTGCCCCTTGCCAAAAACAGACTTCTCCCTCTGCACCATCACTGTCGATAAAATCAAAAGAGATAAAACCAGAAAAGTTAATTGATAAACCCAATGTAACTACAAACCCTCACAATTCAATGGTTTGGGTAAGAGCTGGGAACACGCTAAATGAGAGACCGTTAAGAATGTCTGATATGGAGGCGATCTGTAAAAGCTTGCCTTCTGCACAGGATGCGGGTAAATCTGTATCAATTTTACAAACGCATACAAAATATGGGCATTTTACAGGAAGAGATTTCAGAGCGGTGTTGTTAAAAACACTAGAGAAAGATGTAACAGAGGAAATGCTGATTGAAAAATGTCCCGCATTATCACTTGACCATGATAAAATCACAAACAGCGATACGGCTGCAAACCCACATGAGTTGTTTTGGGAGACGGCTGCTAATGTTGAAACATTTTTCAAACAGCTGAGAGAGTTTCTTGATGAACGCTTAGGGAGTCAGCAAGACTTATCATTTGCTGCAGGCACTAACTCAGCTGCTCAATATTTTGTGCGTTTTAACAAAGCATGGGTTGAAGATTCTAAATTGCCTATGAATAATGACATAAGGCCTCTATTTGTCAATACCCTGTTAAATAACATGAATCCGAAACAAGCGGAGTTAATCAGAATAACAACTTCAAACTTGCATGATATGACTTTAGATGCTCTAGGAAAGCGAATCAGAGAGCTGGATAGCTCTGGGGGGTTTTCTGTAAAACAGGAACATGCTATGTTTACAGGCTATCCCGAAAAGATGAAGACTGAACAAACAGCTGTAAACCCTACCCAACGGAAGAAGTCTGAGGTCATTTGCTTTTGTTGCGGAAGGAGGGGCCATTACAAACGAGAGTGCAGACAGTTGCGCAAGCCGATTTCTGGTGAGACACACACACAACAACACACACCACCGAGCAGACATGAGAACACGGGTGCTCCATACCCAACCCAGTGGCACTCAAATCAAAAATAGGGGTGCGCACAGAGTGATCAGAGTGATGTCAGTTCTGATTTATGTATGATGACCCTAACATTTTTGAATAATGGGGAGGATTTGCCTTATTTTTTCCTTATGATAAATGGCCAGCCTCAAACCTTTCTGCTTGATACAGGCGCAGATGCTTCGTCTATGACTTCTAACAGTTATGAGGGTCCTATTACTAATCAAATTATTCACTCTGTGGGAATTTCCGGAACTGACATTGTTTGTACTGTAATACCTCCTTTACAGGTTGCAGCCTCTGGCATTAAACCATTTTTCCACAAATTCACAATTATTCCAGGTGCTCCACTAAATCTTTTAGGTTGTGATATGATGCATAAATTAGGCATGGACATTAAGTTTACTGATTACAAGGTTGTTTTTTCCTTTCTGTCTAGTTTACAGGCAACACTACACTACACTACAAGTGGACTGATAAGCGGCTCAAGGGTAACTCCCTCCGGTAGCAGCATATCTATAGGGGCGGACACCATGATTAACCCTTTGTTATGGTCTCAGTTCAGGGATGAAACTGGTTTCATTGACATGGAACCTTATCGGGCTAAACTTAAAACAAACAAACCTGTCTACATTAAACAATACCCTTTGTCTAAAGATAAGGAACAAGGCATTCAACATTTGATTGAAAACTTTGTCAAGCAGGGTGTCCTCGAACAAACACACTCACCATATAACACACCAATAAATCCTGTTATGAAAGCTGATGGGAAAACTTGGAGATTAACTCAAGATTTAAGAGCAGTTAACCAGTTAATCATACCACTCGCACCAATTGTGGCTGATGTTTTGACTGTTATGAATTCAGTGCCACATTCGCACACGTATTTCACAGTAATTGATTTGTGTGCAGCTTTTTTCTCTGTACCTCTTCACCCAGATACTCAGCCTTTGTTAATATTTACATTTAAGGGGCAGCAATATTCGTGGAAACGCCTTGCTCAGGGCTATGTAGACTCACCCGCTGTCTTTTCTGCAGCAGTGCACAGAACTTTGGCCAAAATGACTGATTTGCCTTCAACCGTGTGTGTGCTTCAGTTTGCAGATGACATACTCGTGTCGGGGGAGACGGAGGAGGACTGTGAAAAAGCATCTATAATTGTTTGCAATGTACTTGCCGAAACAGGTTTTAAAGCCTTGAAAGAGAAACTGCAATGGGTTCAATCCAAGGTAACCTATTTGGGACATGTGTTGATGCAGGGTCTCAGAGCAATATCTACAGATAGGGTCCAGCTGATCAGAAAGGTTAAGTCCCCACGAACATTACAGGAGCTACAAAGCTTTCTGGGACTAATTAACTATTGTAGACAGTGGATACCTGACTGTGCGATTCACGATAGGCACCTGAGGGGTCTGATAGATCACAAAGCTCCGCCAAACACAGCATTGGAGTGGACTGCGGAAGCTGATGAACATTTCAATGCTTTGAAAGCAGCCATCACGACAGCACCAGCATTGGGCCTAACGGACTACACCAAGCCTTTTCACTTGCATGTTAGGGAGGCAGTGGGTGCAGCTTTAGGGGTGCTGTTGCAACTGCATGGCTCAACATATAGGCCAGTTGCATATCTGTCTAAGAAGTTAGATAACATAGTCACAGGTATGCCAGCATGTCTTCGTGCTGTGGCTGCAGCTGCTCTGATTGTACAGATGGCTGAGAAAACTGTGCTGTCACACCCTTTAATATTATATGCATCCCATCAGGTAGGTGTAATTTTACACAACATGCAAACACAACACATGACAGCGCAACGACGCTCAGGTTACGAGGCTACTCTGTTGGCAACGAAAAATCTTAGCATTCAAACTACAGCAAACATTAATCCTGCTTTGCTGGGTATTTTGGGTATGGTAGACATTGCAGATTTTAATGTTGAACATGATTGCATCTTTGAACTGACCACCTCTTACTCTTCTAGGTTCGATCTGTTGGATACGCCCCTAGAGGGGGGAGAACACATTTATGTTGATGGTTCTTGTTCAAAGCCATCTGACGGGGTCTACCTCTGTGGCTATGCTGTGGTTTCCGAGTCAGGAGAGGTAAAAGAAGCTTTTGCTCTAGATTTCAATTCAGCTGCAGAGTTGATAGCATTAATACGGGCCTGTGAGCTGATGACAGGAAAGAGAGTAACAATTCACACCGATTCTCGGTATGCCTGGAGTGTTCTTCACCATTATGCCAGAATGTGGGAAGCGAGAAGTTTTAAAACTGCTGATGGAAAGCCAATAGCACATGCAAATCTGATAGGACAGTTAACTGAAGCAGTTCAGCTTCCACTCGAAGTGGCCATAGTAAAGGTCAAGGGTCACGCTTCAGGGGAGGATGAACAGACTATAGGCAACAGAAGGGCTGATGAAGCCGCAAAGGCAGCAGCCCAATCTAAGATTAAATCACCATTTCATCCAAAAAATGAAACACATGTAGCAATGACGGTGCACATAACGAATGTACCTGACATTGATATCAAATTCCTTCAAAGTCAAACAACACAGGGAGACTTAGAGCATTGGAGAAAAAATATTTGCACTCCTGATAAAGAAGGGATTATAAGAGATGAACAGGGTACAATAGCACTACCGAAATTAGGGTTAATTATCCTAATAAGACATTACCATGGGTTATCTCACACCAGTTGTGCATAAGTAGTTCAAGCAATTAATCAATTGTACTGTATAGCCGATGTTCATAAAACAGCAAAGCTTGTTTTGGATGCATGCTTAACATGTGCTCAGGTAAATCCGCACAAATCAGCTAAGCACGATGCATTGACACATCCGGAAGCTCCTTTTCAACATTTACAAATTGATTTTACGCACATGCCGCCAAATGATGTTTAATTAACAAAGTTCGGGAGGAGCCGAAGCATATAATCAGCCGGCTGGTCTACAATCAGCAATCACAACGTATACACAATCAGCCCTAGCGAGCTCGCTAATAAATAAGGAAACCATCTTACCTGTTCGATCTCATAAGATTAAGCATCAACTTGAAGTTCGACGCTATGTCCGAGACGACGCACCGATATACCGCAACCCTTCAGCGCCGACGAGCGCGTCCCATCTTTCCAGCTCGGGATCGGATCCAGTAGAAGATTCCCCGGCTTCATCACGCGGCCGCCAGCTCCGACGTTCCGCACCTCGCAAGGCTAAAACCAGAGGTGACACTTCATCACCTGCCCCAGAGAGACGTCCGCCGCCTTCACCGGCTTCTTCCTATACCTCTACTCACGACACGATACCCGCCATCCAGAAATGGACCGTCCAGGGCCTACGGCTGGCTCTATCCAATGCGGACGTCGAGTTCCATAGGCGGATGACCAAGGCGGAGCTTTACTGCCTCTACGTTTCTTCCCTGGCCGACACCGCCCCACCGAAGTCAGCTCCACAAAAGACCACTGACAAGCCGGGCAAGGCTCGTGGTTCCCCCTATTCCCGACCCGGGCAATCCACCAATGCGGCTCGTCGTGGCCGTCCGCCGGCAAGCCGGCACAGCAGGCCCTCCGCGAGCGCAGGTTCCGCCACGGATTTCCAGGACGCCACGAACCGTCCGGTCGAAGGCTTCCAGCAACTCGTCCCTCTAGCTGTAGGCCAGCTCCAACCTCCAGCCAACATCCCGCCAGCAGTAAACAGCGCGGGCCGCATAAGAAACGTTGGCTCGACAGCACCCGGAGCTCCGGTGCGTTCTCACCCATTCCCCGCCCCTGGCTCTTGGCCCGCTGCCCCCCCATCGACTACTAGCGCGAGGCTGCCTCAGCTAGCGATGCAGGGACCGGTACTCAGCCAGTTCACCGCCCCCTTAGAAGCCACCGCTAGCGCGAGCATGACTCCGCTAGCCGCTCAGGCGGCTGCAATCCCCTCCATTTTCTCTCTCCCGCAGAGCCGACCAAATTTCACATTGGCTACGGCGACAGCAATGCCAGTGCCGGTTAACGCACCAGCGTTGGAACCGCCTCCAGTTTCCGGGAACATCAGATCGCAGATCTTGACAGGTGCGGACACAGATCTTTATTTACTCCTCTCACCTTTATCACCTCCGTCAACCGAGCGGCAGATCACTTACGGCGATCTGTCGCTCACGCTAAAAAATCAGTCACCCCGCCACACCCGCACGCTTTCTTTCCCCGAATTTACCGTTGCTTTTTCCCGCTACACTGACGTGATCTGCACTGCGTTCCCTCATAGGAGACGCGAGCTGGGCGATTATCTCGCTATCGTGGCAGAGCTCGCTCTCTCCTATGGGGGCGCGCATTTCTACACGTATCACAAACTTTTTTCTGCCAAATGTGCCATTCGTGTGGCTCAGTGGAACCAGTGCCCCTACTGGGGAGCATTGGACACTGAGCTGCATAACAGGGTTTTCCTGGGCGTCCGCAATATTTCATGTGCGGTATGTCGCTCAGTAGCGCATACCACAATCGATTGTCCCCTAGTCACCCCCTCTCTTCCCCCACGCTCAGCTTCGCCTCCCAAATCTACCTGCTCTGTTCCGCGCCTGCCAACTCGCCCAGTTCACCAAACCCAGGGGCAACCCACCAATTTGGAGGCTTGCAGGAATTTCAACGTCGGAAGATGCGCCAGGCAACGTTGTCGCTTCCTGCACGTTTGCTCATTTTGTAGCGGAGCACACGCTCGAATCGTGTGCCCGTTGCCTCAAACACAGAATAAAAACCTAAAAAATTACCTTTCGACTCCCGTGAACATTTCTTGTTTGTCTTCCGAATTGTCCTCGCACCCCGACTTTCAGTTCACTGACTATCTTCTGACCGGTCTCTCGAACGGTTTCGACCCAGGCGTCATCAGTCTTCCATCACACAGCTTAATATGCCCCAACCTCCAGTCTGCGCTCGCCGAACCAGAGTCAGTCGATCTCCTCATTAATAAAGAGATCGACGCTAATTTCATTATTGGCCCCTTCGACGCTCCCCCTTTTACTGCATTTCGCATCAGCCCCATTGGCATAGCAACACGTAAATTCTCTGGAAAAAAGCGCCTCATTTTTGATCTCTCGTCACCACACGGCTCTGCCTTCCCTAGCATTAATAGCCTCATTCCGATCGAGGAATTTTCCCTGCACTACCATAACATCGAACAAGCCATCACTTTAATAAAACATGCTGGTCGTGGCGCTTGGCTAGCAAAAGTAGACATCACATCCGCATTTAAAGTTATGCCAATCCACCCAGACTTCTGGCACCTTTTCGGCATTCGATGGCGCAATAAATTTTACTTTTCTGTCCGTCTCACCTTCGGTTGCAGAAGCAGCCCAAAAATTTTCGACATGTTGTCAGAGGCAATTTGCTGGATTCTCTCTAACAATTATGCAATTCCGTACCTTATCCACCTACTCGATGATTTTTTAATCATCTCGTCTCCCGACTCGTTCCCGGCGGCACATCTAGCAAAAGTCCAGGAGGTTTTCAAAAATCTCGGCGTTCCCCTCGCCCCAGACAAAACTTCAGGTCCAAGCACGTCCATCGAATTTCTCAGAATTAAATTAGACTCGCTTAAATTCCAGGCTTCTCTGCCGAAAGAGAAAATCGATAGAACGATCTTGATCGCGTCCTCCCTATTAGCAAATCCCCGCTGCTCAAAACGCGAGCTTCTGTCTGTTCTCGGCCATCTAAATTTCGCGATGAGAATAATCCCGCAAGGCCGCCCATCGTTTCACACCTCCTCTCACTCGCATCATCCGCACACGCTTTAGAGGACTCGTTATCCATATCCAGCTCCTGCCTCGATGAGCTGAGCTTATGGATAAAATTCCTCAAACAATGGAACGGCTTGTCATTTTTCTACAGTGACATGGCCTCTTCCCCCGTCGATATTCACCTATTCACAGACGCCGCCCCTTCCGTCGGTTTCGGAGGCTATTACCAAGGCCGTTGGTTCGCGTCCACCTGGCCCCCCCAGGTCCTAGAGATTCCCCAGGCTTTAGCATCTTCAGCTCTTTTTGAGCTATATCCACTGGTCGTCGCAGCATCCCTATGGGGAAAAGAGTGGTCAGCTTCCAGCATAATCGTGCACTGTGACAACGAGGCAACAGTCCATTGTATCAACAAAGGCCGCTCTCACTCCCCCGCCATAATGCCGTTCCTCAGACGCCTCATCTGGATCTCAGCCTGCGACCAGTTCATTCTAACTGCCAAACACATTCCCGGATCAAAAAATCAGATTGCTGACGCCCTTTCTCGCTTTGCCTTCCAGAAATTCAGGCTGCTGGCACCCGAAGCAGACCCTTTGCCAACACCGGTACCTCCCTATTCGGAGCTGATATTCCGGCTAACCACCCCCTAAAAACCCTCCTCGACGCCTCTCTAAACTCCATCATCCAAGCCGTCTCCCTCAGGACCCTCCAATCTTACCTCACTGCATGGAAAAGCTTCAAGTCTTTTCACCTAGCGTTCAACATTCCCTTTCCGGATTTTTCTGTCCTCACCATCACCTCCTTCATCTCCTTCCTAAACTCTTCAAAAAACCTCCAGGCCAGCTCAATTAAAGGCTACATGAGTGGAGTTCAGTTCTTCCACAAACTCATATTCAATTCGCCATCTGAAGCCATAGCCAGCTCCCAAACATCTATGCTTATCAAGGGCATTCAACGCACCCAGCCTGCTCGCCAGGATGCAAGGCAACCTATAACCCTGGATATATTGACCAGATGCATTTCCATCCTCCGTAAAGGATACCACTCCAAACACGTCGATCGCACACTCGACACCATGTTTATCCTAGCATTCTTCGGATTTCTAAGATGTTCAGAAATTTCCACAACATCCATTTTCAACCCCCTAACTCACCCAACGGTATCCGACCTGTCAGTAGTCGATTCAGAGACGATGTCATTCTCCATTAAACAGAGCAAGACGGACCAAACCAGGAGAGGACATTTCATCTATATATTCAATCTCCACTCACCAATTCAACCTTACCAGACCCTCCTAGCCTACCTCCACTTCAGGAAATCCCAGACCAAAACCGCAACGGATCCTCTATTCGTCGACGAGTCTAACCGCCCAGCTACACGCTTCTGGTTCCAAAAGCACCTAAAAGCTGTCCTGCTCCTATCCGGTATCCCCGCAGACCACTTTTCCGGCCACTCCTTCCGCATAGGCGCAGCAACCACAGCAGCCCAAAAAGGCCTCTCGCAGTCTCAAATCCAAGCACTAGGGCGCTGGACATCGGAAGCTTTCAAGAGCTACATCAGGTCAGATCGCTCTATCATCAGGGAAGCCCATCGAACCCTCAGTTCCAAAATCATGTAGAGAATCCATACTTCACACACACGAGCTCGAACATCCTCCATGCCAGCCTAAATCTCTCTAACAGGAGATCTCACCACTGCTTCAACCGGCTCAGGGGCCAGTGCCCAAGTCTCAGGCTCTGCAGCAGCAGATTTAACAGCAGGAGCCAACATCGCAGCAGCGACTACCCTGGCAGAGACCAGCACTCCCATTCCAAGCAAAGAAGTCAGCGTCACAACCGCCTCAGCCAAGGCCAGCATTTCCACTTCAGGCATGGAACCAAGTGCTGCAACTAGGAATCATCCGCAGCACTTCTGTCACAAGCGCCAAAGCCAGCGTTGCAGCAGGGATCGGCTCCACAGACGCCCATGGTTCCATGTAAGGCACAGAAACCAGCGTTGCAGAAGGGATTGGCTCCTCAGACGCCTATGCACCTACCACAAGCGCCGAAGCCAGCGTCGCAGCAGCGATCGCCTCCGCAAAGGCCCGTGCTTCCATCTAGGGCGCAGAAGCCAGCATCACCGCAGTGACCGCCTCCACAGAGGCCAGCGCTTCCATCTAATGCGCAGAAGCCAGCGTCGCCGCAGCGATCGCCTCCACAGAGGCCAGCGCTTCCATCTAATGCGCAGAAGCCAGCGTCGCCGCAGCGATCGCCTCCACAGAGGCCAGCGCTTCCATCTAATGCGCAGAAGCCAGCGTCGCCGCAGCGATCGCCTCCACAGAGGCCAGCGCTTCCATCTAATGCGCAGAAGCCAGCGTCACCGCAGCGATCGCCTCCCAAAGGCCAGCGCTTCCATCTAAGGCGGCGAAGCCAGCGTCGCCGCAGCGATCGCCTCCACAGAGGCCAGAGCTTGCGCTTCGCTTCCTGCCACCTACGACTTTCCAAGGAAGCAAGCATTACAGCATGATCACCCCAGCAGGAGCCTCCGTCAGGCGCTCCACTACAGCCGGCTCCCTCCTTTAGTCGCCTCTTTCCAGTATAAGTCTCAACAACAGGGACACACACGAAGCCATGTTCATTCTGGACGGTTCCCGAAAAATCCATATTAGGAACTCTCCCTACGCACTACTACCAGCCACTCGTGGATTCAAACTTCTCATCACTGCAGCAGACACCTTTCACCTTCTCAGTCTCAACCATCCTCGGAGGAACCCCTACCCCTTCTTGTCTCATAACGAACCACATCTCCTAAGGAGCCCTCATCCTCTCGTCTCTACCCGAACGCAGGCCACGCCTCCGCAGCGCTCAGCATCGCTTTGGGGGGTATGCGTACTCCGGCGGCTGTCCCACTTTCTCGCTTTATGGGGGTGTGCTCTGGGCTCAGACCGGTTCCGAGCTCGGCGCACTCACTCATACCAAGGTAGAGTGTTTCGGGCTCGGATAGATCTGGCGAGCTCGGAGCCCGCTTCCCGGACAACACGACAAATACGCATTACCTTCATAACCAAGCTCTATCATTATCCCTATCAGCATCACTGTTATCTGTGTAGGTGAACTCGTGAAATGATGTTTAATTAACAAAGTTCGGGAGGAGCCGAAGCATATAATCAGCCGGCTGGTCTACAATCAGCAATCACAACGTATACACAATCAGCCCTAGCGAGCTCGCTAATAAATAAGGAAACCATCTTAACTGTTCGATCTCATACGATTAAGCATCCCTCCTCCACCCCGGCTCCTCTCCAAAGCTCAATATCCCGCAGGAACCCCGGGGGGTGTGCTCTGGGCTCAGACCGGTTCCGAGCTCGGCGCACTCACTCATACCAAGGTAGAGTGTTTCGGGCTCGGATAGATCTGGCGAGCTCGGAGCCCGCTTCCCGGACAACACGCCAAATACGCATTACCTTCATAACCAAGCTCTATCATTATCCCTATCAGCATCACTGTTATCTGTGTAGGTGAACTCGTGAATAGGTAACTTAAAATATCTTTTGGTAATTGTTGATCGATTCTCAAAGTGGCCTGAAGCATTTCCATGCGCAAAGGAAGATGCTAAAACAGTGGTAAAAATCTTAACGAAGGAGATTGTGCCCAGGTGGGGCGTACCGGCCAGATTGGAATCGGATAACGGGACGAGTTTCATGTCAAAGGTAACACAGCTCTTAGCAAAAACATTGTCTATTGATTGGCATTTTAATATTCCATATCATCCGCAAAGTGCAGCAGTCGTGGAGAGATGTAATCGAACACTGAAAACACGACTAACAAAAGCTGTACTCGATACGGGAAGAAAGTGGGTTGATTTATTGCCCGCAGTCTTGGCAGAAATAAGAATGACCCCATCTTCCACGACAAAATTGTCACCGTTCGAGGTACTAATGGGTAGACCTTTCCCGACCCGTGGGTCAAAGGCCGGTCTGGTATTTCTTGTTTAGGTGATCTTCAGGTGATCCAGGAAGACTACGTGACCTCCCTAGTCGAAAAGTTAAATTCTATATGTGCTGATGTTTCTTTGTGCCTTGCTCTTCCCTCAGAGCAGCCTACTCATAACTTTGTTCCAGGACAAAAAGTCTTTGTGAGGAGTCTGAAGCCAACAAAGGTTGGAGAACCAAAGTACCACGGACCAGCAACTGTGATTGCCGTAACACGGACAGGAGTTCTGACGGACTACCAGCCACAGTGGATACACGCTTCCAGACTGAAGTTGTGTTCTTCAGGAGAGCAGGCAAGCTCCAATTTAACATAGAATCTCAACAGGGGATTCACCTTAATACTGTCAGGGTTCTGTCCTTCCTGTTTCAGGCTTTCATGCCTTGTGGACGGGACCGTGACGGTACAATGTCTTGTATGTATGTTTTGTTTTTTGTGGAGACACGCGGCTGTATGTTTTGATAATTCGCCGCGTGTCCTCCTGTCCGTGTAGCTCCGCCCCTTATTTCTGTTAGTCTCCCATTAGTGTTTTATCTCCGTCACCTGTCTCCCTTTAATGTTTAGCCTTGTTACGCCTCCTGTCTCATTATCCCTCGTTAGTTTTGCCTTCTTAAACCCTGTGTTTCCCGAGTCCGGGGTCGGTTCGTTGTATGCTGTTCGTAAGTTTTATGCTTGTATGTTTTAGGTTTGTTCTGGTTCATGCTGTGGTTTACCTGTGCGCACTGGATTATTTTTCCCCGCCTTTTCGTGTGGGAATGTTCGTGTAGTCTTCGTGTGGCATTGTCCCCTGTATGTTCTGGATTATTTTTTCCCAGCCTTTTGTGTGGGATTGTTCGTGTATTCTTCGTGTGATATTGTTTGTTTGGTCCTGTTATTTTTACCCCCTCGTGGGTTTTGTTTTCACTATTTTTGTATATTAAATATTTTTTACTCGCTGTACTGCATCTGGGTCCTGTTTCCCTATCACACCCATTATTCGTGACAAATACATCTCAGGGTAGAGAAAGCACTGACTAAGCTGAGGACAGAACTACCTTTTGTGAGGTAGGGGCCACCCAAAGCAAGAAGATAGGAGGCCCATTGAGCCAACAGTGCTGACTCCGTAGCTTCCCCTGAGGTGCATTGAGGGCAAAATTGAATCATTGAAATTATCCTAATCATGGGTATGTATACAGCTCCACTCAATGTGGGGAACGCAGGAGCTTACAGCAGACATGCTAGTAAATGATAAGGGTGACTGAAATATGCCAAAACAAATGTGTTTAATTGTACAAATGACTCTGAATATTCAAGAATGAAGACCACCAACATCCGTAATGCGAGACTATAACTGTTCGTATACAGGAGAACCTTTTCAAGGTCCTGCATTTTATGTAAATGCTCGTCCCACAGAATTATGTGTGTGTTCCAAATCAGGCAGACATATAGTAGGAATGTGCGATTGTAGAAATGAAATTACTTTGTCTCAATCAAATAACGGACATCATAATTGCACCATACAATATCTCAATAAAACTACTGAGGGATTTGAATGTCCATTTTCACACTTAGACAGTTCACCAGGAATGGTGTGGGTTTGTGGTGGAACTGCATATTACCATTTAGATGCAGAGGAATGGAAAGGTTGTTGTTATGCTGCTATTTTGTCCACAGGAACTAGCATAATGGAAAAGACAAATCTGGCCACATCTTTGAATAGACATAAAAGGGAAGTAAAACTGCCAAATTATTATGCAGGCCATAAGATTAGTGATCCATGGACTACTCCTTGGGAAAACGTGGGATGTCCCTAGCAGGTTTGTTTACAGGAACCGGTACTACTGTTGCTCTGAATAAAATCAATGGTCTGACATGGCAAGTTCTTTCTTTGGAAAATGACACAGCACAAGCTTTAAACTTAATCTCTAACGAATTAAAGAAAATGAGAGTTGCCGTCGTGCAACATAGACTTGCTTTGGATACATTAACAGCAGAGAAAGGAGGAGAGGGGCAAAATGCTAGGAGTATCTTGTTGTTTTTCAATTCCAGATTATGCAGACAATGTCACCGATGTTGTGAAGCACATGAGAGAATCAGTTCGTGAACCCACACCGGTAGATGCAACATGGTTTCAATGGTTGGACAGCCTATCCGGGGGATGGGGATATTGGATAACCGGTACAGTAATTCCAGTTGGATCTTATGCTGTCTCATGTTGATATAAGCATCTGTTGTTCTCCATATCAAGGTTCCTAATGATGCCTATGGACGATTGTTTTGTTATTGTAATATTAAATATGTAATCATATCTGATTGTTCAGGAGGAATAAGACTAAACAGAAAGTCTGGTGATTTTCCACTGTTTTGGTGGTTTTATATGACGCCTCCTGATGCAAACTTATAAGTATTAGTCCTAAAATAATAAACTTGGGACTCTGATTGAACAAGCACTTGTGTCTGTGTCAAACTTTGTCTCCAGGATCCTGAATACTCTGTGTGTTCCGTCGAGTAGACTCTTCAACCGTAGAATATTTTTAGACAAGGGGACATAAGAAGTTAACATTCTTTCACTTCTGGGACATTAAACCGTCATACGTAACAACCAAGAAACTGCTTAACTATTGAGGGATGTTCCATAAAATCCACGTCGTCAGCTAAGAATCTTGGCGTTGTATTCGACAGTACTCTGTCATTTGAGAGCCATGTCGCCAACACCTTCAAAATTTCATTTTTCCATTTTAAGAATATATCTAAACTACGTCATATGCTGTCATTGTCAGATGCAATGAAGTTAATTCATGCCTTCAAGACATCAAGACTAGATTACTGTAATGCACTTTTAGGTGTGTGCGCACGTGCTTGTCAGTGTGTCCAACCGTTTGTGTGTCTATGTCGAGGTGTGTAAGTATGTGTTTGTATTGTGTGTGTGGAGCGTTTGTGTGTGGGTATGTCTGTCTTCTGTGTTTTCACCCTTTTCTTGTTATTACAGGTATATAACTTTAGTTGTTTTGCTTTTGGTCATTATGTCTCATGTACAGCTGCTTTGTAACAATGAAAATTGTAAAGAGCGCTATATAAATAAAGTTGAGTTGAGTTGGTAAATTGAAGTTCTTTTGTAATTTTTGTTATATTTACTTGTGATATGCATAGTGTACAACACTGATAGTGACGATATGCCATTCATAGGTTAACATGTTTTATGTCATGGTTTACCAGACAATCATCAAGACACAACATACAATCACAACACTGTCACTAAATGTCATGTCATGTAAATGTCAACGCCTTGACTTATTGTAGGAGGTGATGTTTGTCAGTCTGTCCTTTACTGATATCATGCTACGCTGCCTGAAGAGAGCTCCAATATGAGTTGTTTCCAAACAAGAAAGCTCTGTTGAGATTTGTTGAGACCCTGAGTTTAGTTGTGGTAGTGAACGACACAGCAAGTGTTCACTCTATGATTTTGTTTAAGACGCATAAGGCAAAGGTTAACCTCAACCTCCAGTACCTCACAGCCTCCACCACATAAACATCTATGGTCCACCGCAACTTCCGGAGAATATGCTCCCAGAATGCATTTACTGATGTCACATTCCCGAACTCTATCCTTCACATCTTCCATTCTCTTACCAAAAACATCTCGAGAACAAACGCAAGAGAGAGAGAGAGAGAGAGAGAGTATTTACATCCATCCCTAATAAATGTGTCAGTAATGACATCATCACTGTCTGTACACATGATCTCTGTTTGGCCTGTGTAGGTGTATTTCTTTCTTTGACCTTTATTTGTCTGATGTGAGAAAGTGCTGTGTACTGGAGGATGATGGAAAGTGACTGAAGTACATGCACATGTTTGCTTTCACTGCAATCAAGAGAAGTGAGAAGTGTGTTTTCACGTACATGATGTCCTTTATATAACCAAATGTTTTCTTCTCTTGACTAGAGTTAGAACTGGTTGTTGAGTAAGAAACTTCTGCTTTGGCAGTGACATTCATCTGAGTGGGGTGTAAAGATGCTGTGTGCTCACTTCCTCTTGTCTTCTTAAAGGAATAAAATATCAAAGACAATTCTTTAGGCGGATTTGTGTTTCAGGCTCACCTGTAATAAAATCTTTATAATCTGTGCTGATGGAAAAGAGCTCATGATATCAGACCGAGACACACACGGAAATGTTGGCAAAACATATTTACACTAAAGTCAAACAGTCCATTGTTCATTTCACAGGGAAAAAAATGATGCAACGATACTTAACTGAACTGAAACTTAACTAAAATGATTACAAAGAAAGATCTTAAATTTAAGATTAACGTCTGTTACTTTCATTTCCAACTGAACAAAAACAAGTGAATCTGCATATTTAACAATAACATGTTAGGGGAAAAGACTCTTGATATAAGTGAACTGGGGATGTTCTTTCGTGAATTTCTTTAGTTAGGCTGTGTTCACATTTGACTTCTTTTTTTAGGCTGCCAGTGTCTGTTTTACATTATAATCCTAGACTGTAAAAAATAATTGCGGTTTTAGTTAAAAAAACTAATTTTATTTGAAGACACAACATTTTTTTTATAAATGGTTGAGACAACAAGAAAATATAAGTTGCTTGGTTCTCAACTAGGGTGAAAGTTAAATTAACGAGCACAATTGTTGATTAAACAAAAAAATGCTTGTTGAAACAACTGCATCATATTTTCACAGGTTTTTACTGCAAGTATTGCGAGATTGAAGCAGATCACGGATCTCCTGCACGTCTCTCAGTTTCCCGCTTTGGTGACTCTGACAGACATTCTTCTGTCTGCATTAACGGTGAGTTTTTAATTAGTATTATTTCACAATGGTTTTAACTATATTGTATACTTATCTTACCACCCCGTGCGTTTACTAGGCTAGTAGCTTGACATGTTTGCTTATCTCAGTCAGCAAAAATGTTTATGATGGCCATTCAAAGAGGCCGGAATTGCTGTTTACAGTGTTTTAATGGTAACGTTAAACAAGTGCAACATACAATGTAATTAGCAACGCATTTCATGTGTTTAACGATAGAAATGTTCAGCAGCATCTATGAATACCCTGTAAATCATTTAAGGTATATTTTTGATGCAGTTCGTAAGTAATTTGTAATTGTCGCCCGGTGTCAACCAGAGACGCGACATTGCAACCTAGTAGAAAGGATGTTTTCCATGTATTTTGCCCACAACAACATGCTACAACTGAAATAAAATGCAACCGTTTACATATAGAATCGATTTATCTCGTCAGGTGGTGTTGATGAATCCAAAGTCATCAAATCAGTGTATAATAACAAGGCATTATACACCAAAGCGTTTGATGAGCGTCAAGTGGGCGTGGAAGCATAGATTACGAATAATATATAGTAATTTTACAGCAGTAATACAATTAAATTTACAATCTCACCCAACGCAATGTTTTGATTAACATTAATATTCAACCTTTTAAAATGAAGTAATCTTTAAATAAAATAATGTAAGATGTTATTGTTAAACTTTATGTATTTATATTAAATATCGTATATACTTTGAATTAGGTTTATTAAAACATCTCCAAATATCACTGGATGAATATACACTTCTTACAATTTCCAACAGTTAAAGGATGTTTATAGTGAAGTATTTTAACTACAGTGGAACGCATCATTACTCTTGTCCACTTATTAATCAATATTTGATGACTTGGGTCAAAGATAGTTGTGGTCCATTGGTCAGAGAGCCAGATTTAAAACTCAAGAAGAGAAGTGTTGCAAAAGAAACAACCAAAAAAACAAAATGTATATGTATTTGAAAGGGATATATAAAGACTTTATTGTGACTAACACTTTAAACCTCTGTCCCAGCAGACCTTCATCCTCTACTGCAAGTTCTTATTATCACACAGTGATTATGACCAATGTCATAGTTTCTAGAATGAAAAGAGTCCATTAATATGACTAGATCAGCAACTGTTAAATAAAGCTGATTCAATGCAGAGTCAGTTTTCAGAAAACCCAATCAAAGAAGATTTTTTAAGGACCATATAGAGAAGGAACAAAAAGAGGTTTAATACTGCCTTCAAAATGAGCAATGTGATCAAATACACATTCACAACACGATTATGGTAAAATACCATGATAGACACGTAAAATAACAGTTACAAACATCTCAACAAATCTACAGTTTATGTAACAAAGATCGCCATGATGAGTATAAAATAGTGCATATATTTAAAATATGTATATATCTAATAAAATAATTAATGTATAGTGTTTTTTTAGTTTCATAACTATAGACACTGATGCAGATTTAGGTCTTCTGTGAAAAAAACTCCTAAACTTTAAGCGTCCTGAGCGTTTCCATGTTGACTGGTTAAATGTGTGTGACACTGTTCATGTTGTTCATGTGAGAGCGCGTTAACTCTGGGTATCTTCTGGAGCTTCAGTAAACTAACTCTTCTCAGGTGTTTTGGACACGACATGCCCCGAGGAAGCAAGGTTTGTGTTCATCAACCAAGAGTTCAGGGTTTAGCTGACGGTAAATTAACTGCTTTCTGGAATACACACCAGAGGGGTATCGCACAAAAGTAGAATAAAGAAATCCAGGATTTGCTGACATGTTGAATGTCTGTATGGCTGTAGAAGTTAAAAAAAGGCCCATAGAACTGGCACAGGGGGCGGCCCACCAGGCCAGGATATGACCCCAGCGGAGGAGCTGGCACTCCATTTAAATAAAGGGTGATGGAGGGGATCAGGGAGGGCCAGTAACAGACTCTGTCCCAGCCACAGAAACTGTCCGCTTCATACAAGGTACATATTGCAGCACTTCTGCACATGGAACACGATCAAATAAATATATTATACTGTCTGACTTTGGATATCCTAGCAGTGTCTGGGAACAGGCTTACACATTTGGAGCCACCAGAAGATGTTCCAGTTAGTATATCTTATTGAAATCACAGGCTTGGTTTGTCTTGTCAAATCTTAATTCAAGTTAAAGAAAACACCTTTGCAACTTCATCAGCTGTGTTTTGTAAACAAGCAATTTGACAATCAGTCTTCATTAGCATAGCAATATAACACTTGGCCTGAGCAATAATACTACAACTTGTTTCAATATAAAACGACTGTTGCATTTACAAACAGCCAACAGATTTAAATGAAATGAGAAATGACTATATATGTAATATTTTAATACAGGATAATTAAAATGATGCAACATACACAGAAAGATCATGGACATGCTGCAATCAATCCTGTGAGGAATTCATGTGTTTCCATTCAGCAAATAGAGGATTGACGGTGGAAATACAGGTGAATCACTAGGATTAATCTTAGTCTGGCTGTTAGCCTGGTCTGGAGCAGGCGAGCTGCAGAGAATAAATCACCAGTAACTTGGCCAGGTTTAATTTGAGCTGCTTTCATGCAACCGACTTGAGGCTAAATTCAGTCAGGATAACCAACACATCCCGGCTTATTCCCTTATCCTGGTTTTGTGCAATACCCCTCAGGTGTTTTTGGGTTTATTCTTTGTGTTGATGTTGTGACTGCATGCCTGACCTACTCCAGCACACTTACAAGACCCTCATGACGATTAAGGCCAAACCTTTGTCGCCAAATGTTTCTGAAGTGAGCGTGCTGATATGGTTACAGGTACTAAACCCTTCTGTGATTTAAGGCTCCAGTCATTCAGTCAGATCTGTAGAGAAAACACCTGCACACCCATCATCACCAGACACAAGTGAGGGCATTGTTCTGGCACACAGACCGGCTGCTGGAGGCATTCACAAATGGGTAACAACTTTTCTAGTAATATAATCAAAGTTCACTGTATGCATCATTTTCACAATTTCCTGTGATTAAATAGATAACACAAATAAGAAGCACGTCATGTTTACTCTTTAATTGATATGTTTGAAGGAGCCCAAATCAAATCTGGGGGAAATTTGCCCTTGTAGCTCCACCCTAGAAAACTAACATCCTACTTTCAAAAAAATATATTTCCTGAACAACCAAAAACACACCTTAAAAATGTTGTGGGAACCAAAAATTGTTATCAGAAATAAATGAACACTATCAGCAAGCACAACAGAAAAACAGTCTGTTATAATGAAGGTCTGCTGGTCAAAGGCACGGCAGTAAATTCCAGACTTGTTCTTGAGGAATGTTAGCAACATTCAAAAGATGCAGTCCAGGCAGATTTTCTGTCTAAGGTTGTGGAAATATTTGCTACGCATCAGGTCAGAGGTCATCCTCAGTGTGTGTGTCCTCTGTCACTCTGACCCGTCGTCATCTTCATCAAGCATTTCATCTCACAAACACACTTTGCTGTACTAACTGATCGGATTTAAGCGCAGTAAACACTCAACAAAAACACACAGACAGTATGAAAAATATACTATCAAATAAAATCCAAAACCCTAAGAGATGACATCACTAATGTTAATATACTTTTTAATTGTTCATTTTTCAAAATTTCCAAGAAAAAAAAGGATTTATCGGACACATTTAAATGTAAACATATGAGCGAACGAGGACACATGAATCTGATGTCACACTCAGACCATCACATGTGTTTCAATGTCGACATTATGCATACTGTCACTGTTGAACATAATAATCAAGGCTAAAACTGTGATTCAAAGAATCCTTTAAAAGACGATCCTGTAAGCTATAGTTTATGTCAAAGCTGGAGCAGAGATACAGCAGACCTCTGTTTTTGACATGTCAATTCGGTTCTCATGTGATGTGCTTTAAAATGTGTGTGGACGGAATCAGACTCCAGGTGCATTGTGGGTAACTGTAGTCCTGACGCACATCCCCATCACAGTGTCCTGGCGGGCAGCCGCTGTTTGTACATGCCAGCTAAAGCTTTAGCTGCGGAGTAGATCATCTGTCTGCGTGACATGCCGGTGAAAGCTTGATGCCAGTCTGAACGGGTGACGTTTGGCACATTTCTCTCCAGAACCTCACCGACGGTCACCATCAGACCAGACCAGCGCAGGTTATAGTCCGGAGGAGTGAGGGATTGAGCCTATACACACATAAGACATGTTTATTGTTATTGCAGCACTTGTGTGTAGATGACACGAAGATCCTCAGCATCTGCTGAACTACTATCACACACACACACACACCTGATGATTGACGGCACTAAATGAGGAATATTGCTGAATCTCGCCCATGATTTGACAGTTCAATCCAAACATCAATCGCATTACTGACAGGAGAGAGCAGGACTCCCCACATGACTGTTTACCTGTTGAACATGTTCCAGAGCTACAGGTGTCGCCTGAGTGAACGCTTCAATGTGAACTCCATTTCCAGGGTCATCTAAGATCAGACAGCCGATGTCAAACCACCTGAGCAGAGAAAACACACACACGTTACACACTTTACACCACACATGATGGGTTCAGTGTGCACTGTGGAATGGATGTTAAGCTGATGACACACAGTATGATCTCCGGCTACATTATAATTGACACAAGAGCATTTTCATCTGACAATGAAACATCATTTGGGAACATAAGCACTAGGGATGAGCGAGTACAGCATTATCTGTATCTGTATCTGTATCTGTTAACCATATGAATTATCTGTATCCGTATCTGTAATTGGACTGGGCGGGGCCTAACCAGGAAAGGGGCGGGTTTTAACCCGGAAATTGGGTCGGGTTGTCTTGAGATGGGCGGGGCTTTAACCGGTATGTTATTTTAAGCATGCAATTGATATGGGTTGATCAGAATTTTTTTTATTTAATGCTGATTAGAAAACTATTTACATGACAGCATCAGCATTGAGCTTCAGATCGATGGTTTTGATCACGATGACAAACGAACTATATACAGAATAAGTTTTGCAACAATGAATACAACACATGCGGTTGCAATTATGAAGTAAACTGTAATGAACAAGAGTTTTCATTTAAACATAACTTTATTTTTCATTTTTAATTAAAAACTGTTTAGAGCCAGCTGACGGTTTAAAAAAGACAGGCAGAGACGAAACGCGAGTCGCATTCTACCAAGCACCACGTCTGAACAAACCCCAAGTTTACCAAACTCTACTGGTTAATAAGTAAGTACTACAAACCGAAATAAAAAACAAACCTGAAGCTGAAGAAACCTAAATGTTTATGGAAAAGACCCGCGAACATGAGTGACTGAGGGAGAGACGGAGAGAGAGAGAGCTGCGAACACAGTCAGCAACACAATACATCTGTATATGTGTAGGGGAGGGGCGCTGTGACTATCACAGAACACAGACACAGTCAGCAACACAATACATCTGTATATGTGTAGGGGAGGGGCGCTGTGACTATCACAGAACGCAGACACAGTCAGCAACACAATACATCTGTATATGTGTAGAGGAGGGGCGCTTTGACTATCACAGAACACAGACACAGTCAGCAACACAATACATCTGTATATGTGTAGAGGAGGGGCGCTGTGACTATCACAGAACACAGACACAGTCAGCAACACAATACATCTGTATATGTGTAGAGGAGGGGCGCTGTGACTATCACAGAACACAGACACAGTCAGCAACACAATACATCTGTATATGTGTAGAGGAGGGGCGCTGTGACTATCACAGAACGCAGACACAGTCAGCAACACAATACATCTGTATATGTGTAGGGGAGGGGCGCTGTGACTATCACAGAACACAGACACAGTCAGCAACACAATACATCTGTATATGTGTAGGGGAGGGGCGCTGTGACTATCACAGAACACAGACACAGTCAGCAACACAATACATCTGTATATGTGTAGGGGAGGGGCGCTGTGACTATCACAGAACACAGACACAGTCAGCAACACAATACATCTGTATATGTGTAGAGGAGGAGCGCTGTGACTATCACAGAACACAGACACAGTCAGCAACACAATACATCTGTATATGTGTAGAGGAGGGGCGCTGTGACTATCACAGAACACAGACACAGTCAGCAACACAATACATCTGTATATGTGTAGGGGAGGGGCGCTGTGACTATCACAGAACACAGACACAGTCAGCAACACAATACATCTGTATATGTGTAGGGAAGGGGCGCTGTGACTATCACAGAACACAGACACAGTCAGCAACACAATACATCTGTATATGTGTAGAGGAGGGGCTCTGTGACTATCACAGAACACAGACACAGTCAGCAACACAATACATCTGTATATGTGTAGAGGAGGGGCGCTGTGACTATCACAGAACACAGACACAGTCAGCAACACAATACATCTGTATATGTGTAGGGGAGGGGCGCTGTGACTATCACAGAACACAGACACAGTCAGCAACACAATACATCTGTATATGTGTAGGGGAGGGGCGCTGTGACTATCACAGAACACAGACACAGTCAGCAACACAATACATCTGTATATGTTTAGGGGAGGGGCGCTGTGACTATCACAGAACGCAGACACAGTCAGCAACACAATACATCTGTATATGTGTAGGGGAGGGGCGCTGTGACTATCACAGAACGCAGACACAGTCAGCAACACAATACATCTGTATATGTGTAGAGGAGGAGCGCTGTGACTATCACAGAACACAGACACAGTCAGCAACACAATACATCTGTATATGTGTAGAGGAGGGGCGCTGTGACTATCACAGAACACAGACACAGTCAGCAACACAATACATCTGTATATGTGTAGAGGAGGAGCGCTGTGACTATCACAGAACACAGACACAGTCAGCAACACAATACATCTGTATATGTGTAGAGGAGGGGCGCTGTGACTATCACAGAACACAGACACAGTCAGCAACACAATACATCTGTATATGTGTAGGGGAGGGGCGCTGTGACTATCACAGAACACAGACACAGTCAGCAACACAATACATCTTTATATGTGTAGGGGAGGGGCGCTGTGACTATCACAGAACGCAGACACAGTCAGCAACACAATACATCTGTATATGTGTAGGGGAGGGGCGCTGTGACTATCTCAGAACGCAGACACAGTCAGCAACACAATACATCTGTATATGTGTAGGGGAGGGGCGCTGTGACTATCACAGAACGCAGACACAGTCAGCAACACAATACATCTGTATATGTGTAGAGGAGGGGCGCTGTGACTATCACAGAACGCAGACACAGTCAGCAACACAATACATCTGTATATGTGTAGGGGAGGAGCGCTGTGACTATCACAGAACGCAGACACAGTCAGCAACACAATACATCTGTATATGTGTAGGGGAGGGGCGCTGTGACTATCACAGAACACAGACACAGTCAGCAACACAATACATCTGTATATGTGTAGGGGAGGGGCGCTGTGACTATCACAGAACGCAGACACAGTCAGCAACACAATACATCTGTATATGTGTAGGGGAGGGGCGCTGTGACTATCACAGAACACAGACACAGTCAGCAACACAATACATCTGTATATGTGTAGAGGAGGGGCGCTGTGACTATCACATAACTCAGACACAGTCAGCAACACAATACATCTGTATATGTGTAGGGGAGGGGCGCTGTGACTATCACAGAACACAGACACAGTCAGCAACACAATACATCTGTATATGTGTAGAGGAGGGGCGCTGTGACTATCACAGAACGCAGACACAGTCAGCAACACAATACATCTGTATATGTGTAGGGGAGGGGCGCTGTGACTATCTCAGAACGCAGACACAGTCAGCAACACAATACATCTGTATATGTGTAGGGGAGGGGCGCTGTGACTATCACAGAACGCAGACACAGTCACCAACACAATACATCTGTATATGTGTAGAGGAGGGGCGCTGTGACTATCACAGAACGCAGACACAGTCAGCAACACAATACATCTGTATGTGTGTAGGGGAGGGGCGCTGTGACTATCACAGAACGCAGACACAGTCAGCAACACAATACATCTGTATGTGTGTAGGGGAGGGGCGCTGTGACTATCACAGAACGCAGACACAGTCAGCAACACAATACATCTGTATGTGTGTAGGGGAGGGGCGCTGTGACTATCACAGAACGCAGACACAGTCAGCAACACAATACATCTGTATATGTGTAGGGGAGGGGCGCTGTGACTATCACAGAACACAGACACAGTCAGCAACACAATACATCTGTATATGTGTAGAGGAGGGGCGCTGTGACTATCACAGAACACAGACACAGTCAGCAACACAATACATCTGTATATGTGTAGGGGAGGGGCGCTGTGACTATCACAGAACGCAGACACAGTCAGCAACACAATACATCTGTATATGTGTAGGGGAGGGGCGCTGTGACTATCACAGAACACAGACACAGTCAGCAACACAATACATCTGTATATGTGTAGGGGAGGGGCGCTGTGACTATCACAGAACACAGACACAGTCAGCAACACAATACATCTGTATATGTGTAGGGGAGGGGCGCTGTGACTATCACAGAACACAGACACAGTCAGCAACACAATACATCTGTATATGTGTAGAGGAGGGGCGCTGTGACTATCACAGAACACAGACACAGTCAGCAACACAATACATCTGTATATGTGTAGGGGAGGGGCGCTGTGACTATCACAGAACGCAGACACAGTCAGCAACACAATACATCTGTATATGTGTAGGGGAGGGGCGCTGTGACTATCACAGAACGCAGACACAGTCAGCAACACAATACATCTGTATGTGTGTAGGGGAGGGGCTCTGTGACTATCACAGAACGCAGACACAGTCAGCAACACAATACATCTGTATATGTGTAGGGGAGGGGCGCTGTGACTATCACAGAACGCAGACACAGTCAGCAACACAATACATCTGTATGTGTGTAGGGGAGGGGCGCTGTGACTATCACAGAACGCAGACACAGTCAGCAACACAATACATCTGTATATGTGTAGGGGAGGGGCGCTGTGACTATCACAGAACACAGACACAGTCAGCAACACAATACATCTGTATATGTGTAGGGGAGGGGCGCTGTGACTATCACAGAACGCAGACACAGTCAGCAACACAATACATCTGTATATGTGTAGGGGAGGAGCGCTGTGACTATCACAGAACGCAGACACAGTCAGCAACACAATACATCTGTATATGTGTAGGGGAGGGGCGCTGTGACTATCACAGAACACAGACACAGTCAGCAACACAATACATCTGTATATGTGTAGGGGAGCGGCGCTGTGACTATCACAGAACGCAGACACAGTCAGCAACACAATACATCTGTATATGTGTAGGGGAGGGGCGCTGTGACTATCACAGAACAAAGACACAGTCAGCAACACAATACATCTGTATATGTGTAGGGGAGGGGCGCTGTGACTATCACAGAACAAAGACACAGTCAGCAACACAATACATCTGTATATGTGTAGGGGAGGGGCTCTGTGACTATCACAGAACGCAGACACAGTCAGCAACACAATACATCTGTATATGTGTAGGGGAGGAGCGCTGTGACTATCACAGAACGCAGACACAGTCAGCAACACAATACATCTGTATATGTGTAGGGGAGGGGCGCTGTGACTATCACAGAACACAGACACAGTCAGCAACACAATACATCTGTATATGTGTAGGGGAGGAGCGCTGTGACTATCACAGAACACAGACACAGTCAGCAACACAATACATCTGTATATGTGTAGAGGAGGGGCGCTGTGACTATCACAGAACGCAGACACAGTCAGCAACACAATACATCTGTATATGTGTAGGGGAGGAGCGCTGTGACTATCACAGAACGCAGACACAGTCAGCAACACAATACATCTGTATATGTGTAGGGGAGGGGGCTGTGACTATCACAGAACACAGACACAGTCAGCTACACAATACATCTGTATATGTGTAGGGGAGGAGCGCTGTGACTATCACAGAACACAGACACAGTCAGCAACACAATACATCTGTATATGTGTAGGGGAGGGGCGCTGTGACTATCACAGAACACAGACACAGTCAGCAACACAATACATCTGTATATGTGTAGGGGAGGGGCGCTGTGACTATCACAGAACACAGACACAGTCAGCAACACAATACATCTGTATATGTGTAGGGGAGGGGCGCTGTGACTATCACAGAACGCAGACACAGTCAGCAACACAATACATCTGTATATGTGTAGGGGAGGGGCGCTGTGACTATCACAGAACGCAGACACAGTCAGCAACACAATACATCTGTATATGTGTAGGGGAGGGGCGCTGTGACTATCACAGAACACAGACACAGTCAGCAACACAATACATCTGTATATGTGTAGGGGAGGGGCGCTGTGACTATCACAGAACACAGACACAGTCAGCAACACAATACATCTGTATATGTGTAGGGGAGGGGCGCTGTGACTATCACAGAACGCAGACACAGTCAGCAACACAATACATCTGTATATGTGTAGGGGAGGGGCGCTGTGACTATCACAGAACACAGACACAGTCAGCAACACAATACATCTGTATATGTGTAGGGGAGGGGCGCTGTGACTATCACAGAACGCAGACACAGTCAGCAACACAATACATCTGTATATGTGTAGAGGAGGGGCGCTGTGACTATCACAGAACACAGACACAGTCAGCAACACAATACATCTGTATATGTGTAGGGGAGGGGCGCTGTGACTATCACAGAACACAGACACAGTCAGCAACACAATACATCTGTATATGTGTAGGGGAGGGGCGCTGTGACTATCACAGAACACAGACACAGTCAGCAACACAATACATCTGTATATGTGTAGGGGAGGGGCGCTGTGACTATCACAGAACACAGACACAGTCAGCAACACAATACATCTGTATATGTGTAGAGGAGGGGCGCTGTGACTATCACAGAACACAGACACAGTCAGCTACCCAATGAGGATTTTTATTCAATCCGAGCACAGATATTGACTCGTATTACTCGTATGATACTCGTACTCAGCAAAAGTGCTTTATCCGTACGGGATACTCGTTTCAGCAGAGTATCCGGCTCAACTCTAATGAGCACATTATGACTTGCGTCATACACCGTCAGAATAAAACTTCCATAACCCATCTATCCATGTGTGCTTAAGACTACAGCTGTGCAACAATATAGATACAGGTAACTATAGCAATATGTTTTTATAGTGATAGCCTTACTATCAATAGATTTTTGTAAATGATGTTATATACATACTGCCAAAAGTAAGTGGAAGCGAACATAGTAAATATAAGAACGCTTAAGAGCTGTCAGAGGTGATGTGTGTGCGTGCTTTGGTTTGAAAAAAGAAATCATGGAGTAATGAGTTCTAGGGAAGAAATGCTGTTTGTGAGCTTCATGAGTCAAGACCCATCCACTCACTTGACCACTGCAGTAAGAACATTACTTTAAATGTTCCCACGCTACTCAAGACTGCTTTTGAGGTCCAGGGTCACATTTATATTTTGTGCAGCTCATTGTTCAACCTCAGTTATATTTTAAGTGTGCATTCTAAATAAAGGCTGCATTGTATTGTATGAAAGAAACACAAGGATTGATTTTCTTACTTGTCAGGAAAAAGTTCAGCAATGAAGTTTTCCACAGAGACCACAGGCTGTTTCTCATGAATGATCGCTGTACGCCGCAGACCGTCAATGCGCTCCTGAGCTCCCTACACACACACACACACGCCAACGCACACACACGGTTAAAACTTTTAGTGATAAACGGCAGCAACAGCAATAGAGAATGTGAAGCTACGTTACGCCGTCATGAATGTTGCATCATCTCTGGAGGATCACTGCTAATGCGTTCAATGCAGTGTTTTGTTTTTCTTGTTTGATAAGGAACTAACTGAATGAAACTAAATATAAATCAATATTTTACTCATGAAAGAGGGATGATACATTGTATAGCATGCAGTGAGGCTGATCATGAAAGTCATGTGCAAACTCTTCAGCTGCAGCACACAGACGGACAGAGATCTATTGTTCTGATTGGCTGTGTTTTGTGATTGATTTTCTACGTGACGCCCCTTTATCACATTCAGTGCAGACAGACAAATTGCTCATCGCTGTTTCTAATTGATTGTCACGTTTGGTTAGGATAAGAATATATTAATGGCGTTGTTCAGAAGCAGACAGTCACATGAGCTGTGGAGGTCAGAGTTCACCTTCACTCCTGCTGCGTATCCCACAGGCTGAGGGGCGATGTTAGACTGTCCCACCTCTGCCGTCACCATGGCCAAACCAAACACCTCCTGAAATGCATCCCGCACCGCCCCCACCTTCACCTCCTTATCTGACGTCACCACGATGTCCACGTCACCACCGGACTCTGACACACACACACACACACACACACACACACACACACATCATCACCCTTTAAACAACAAACACAACTGCAAAAGAAGGAAAACTCAACTTTTGTGGACAATCAATCTGAAATCAGCCAGAAACTAGCAATGAACTGCATAAACCACTTCAGATTAACTTCAGATTCAGATCAGATTCATGACATGACACACAGGAAGGTGAGATCTGGACTCACTGATGTAAGGAGCCATTCCAGGATCCAGTGTAGTTATCATGGACTCAACCGAGTGTTTGGTTTTATCCAGAACCGTCTTCACCATGGGATTACCAGCTACACCCTGACAACACAACCAGATCAGCAAAGTGATGACACGTGATGTTTGTGTTCCAGTATTTCAGTACCTTGATGAAGCCCCATAATCCTCCCGCGGAGCCGGCGCTGTCTGGAGTCACTCTGGGGTCCTCAGTGTCCTCAGGGAATGTGATGGGAGAACTGACGTCTAGGCTTCCAGACACCGGCTGCTGCATCATGGGATTGCTGACGATGCCTAGAGACAGACCACCACAACAGCAGAGAAGAAGAATGTGTGAGAAATGTACACATGAAGAACGTTTCCCTGTCCACGTGAATCACTGTAACCTTTAATCTTAAAGACATGAAGGCCCGGTTCACAGACAAGGCTTAAGGGGCGAGTGTACTCATTATGTCATTTTTGTCATCAGGAGGGTCAGCGGTCGGGACGCGTTCAACAGTGCATGTGTTAGGAAAAGTGCACTAGTCCACTAGGAGTCATACACACACAGAAAGTGTGCAGTGAGCCTCTGTTCAAGAAGAACGATACAAAAGCATCATGCTGAAACATGTCTTGTCTTGCTGTTTGCATAGATTGTTGGCAAAAGAGAATGACTTCCTCTGTCATTCATTTGCAGTTGGTCTGTGAGTGACGCGGCTCATTGCTGCCCTCTGATGTTCAGGTAGAGGACACACATACTTATTTGTATTGGACGTCCTCACTTGATCTGTAATGAGGATGCTCAAGAAGCTGTGCAGAGAGACGGACGGTCAAGTATTGCCAGCGCTTTAAGTTTAGACTAAAATGAAAGTTTGAGCTGTCTTAACTAAAGATAAATTGCCCTTACATATCTTAAATATACCGTTTTGTCTCAAGATGCACACCACCGTTGTTTTTATCTGAGGCATTTTAATATAAATGTGTTCTAGGTTGAATCTGTTCTGAGCCGTACCGGGCATCGGTGGAGCACTGGAGAAACTAGGCATCAGCGGCGTCTGAGGGGTGCGCCCAGCGTGGCCACGGGTGATGTCATATCCTGCGCTTACAGAGAAGCCAGCGGTGGGTGGAGCAGAGAGGGTGGAGCCCGACAATGCAGCTGTGCTGAGCGGCGGGACAGCGGACGGAGAGGCAAATGGTGCCATGGGACCACTGTACGGAGCACTCGTGCCCGGAGGAGACGATATCAAGCCGAAAGAGAGAGGAGGAGCAGATGAATGCATGGGCGGCAGGGTGGAGGTCAGGGCCGCAGGTGGAAGAGGGCTGGAAAATGCTCCTGGGGCAAAACTTGAGACGCCAGCGGGACTTGGGTGCATCAGAGGGCCAGAAATCCCTGTAGAACACCAGAAGAAAATCAAAAGAATTGATTAAAAGAGATGACTATGGAAGTATTTTAATGACATTAGTGTTTGAAGCAAAAAAGCATGTTGAATTACCACTAATCAAAAATAATACTGTTGCATTACCAGTACTTGCATGTTTAGAGTCTGCAATTCAATATGGTTGTACATTTAAGCTGTGAATATTTCAAATTGAAACATTTCACAATCTGTGTCATCATCTAAAAATGAAATAATCAAAATTCACCTTTTATATTTCATTAAAAAAATTCAACTTGGTTTTAAATACAACCTTTAATATTCGACAGATAATTTTCAGTCCATATTATTTCGATATAAAAATTCGCTTCCAGAAATTCAGGGGTTCAAATTCAACTTGAAATTCAAAGTTTCACATCCGGGGATCTGAGGAAAAGCAATAGAGCGCCGATTCTACAAATGCATGATCTCTTCCTGCTGCCTGACCGCTTCACCAGCAGGTGGTGTAAGTCGGTTCTGACGTAGATCAAATCAAGAAATGCAGAAACTCTTTATATGTTTGCCACACAGTCCACTCATCTGCTCGATTAAGTGAATTTAGTTGTTCTCACATATAGCTTCTTATGTATCATCAACATTTTCAGAAATGTTTACTGACGCTTGCACTGCCTGCACAGACACACTCTAGGCCTGTTATGCTCAGACTTTGACTGCCGTCCTGCTCTGGCTAGAAGGAATTAGGTTATGTTTTACTTCAACACATCATGTTCACATAAATATTATGCATCATCAGCATTTACAGGACATTTATTGTGTTTAAAGCAGTCAAATACTGAGATCTCAACCAGCATCTCATTGATAACTGCTCCGATTTTAACACGTAAGCAACTCTCCCAGTATGTGCTTCTGTTTATATGACAAAGCAGCAATCTCTACAGACTTTCTTTTTATTTTCCTTACATTACCTTGTTTTAATTTGCAACTCTCAGAAAATGCTGGATGTTGTGGAATTGTGGAAATCTTTGTGGTTTTCATTTTGTCAATACAAAATAAAATAAAACTGATCTTTTAGCCAAGCGAACTTCTTGAGCAGGCCAGATAAAATTGACCAGATACAAATAGACTTCACTTTCTTTAGAACCAGACTAGACCCGAAATGTCTTGTGCAGCCAAGCAAGATACCTCACGCGTTATGGATCTAACAGCTGTAAGATGGTTTTTGAGCGCAAAGATACAAACTTTTGTTGCATACTGTGTTCATTTCCCAAAATGTGCAACAAAATGCTTGAGTTGCTGTCTGTTAATGAAATGCAATAATGTCAATCACTCACGGTATTAACCTTATGATGTCTGGCAAAGTTTGGTGTAACAAATATTTGTTGTTTACATATCAATTAAACTGATTTATTTTGTGTCTTTCGAGTCGATTTGGAAAAAGCAAATTCATTTTAATTTACCAGAGACCCGATGCCATATCGTTCTCGACCTTTTGTCAACTTTTTAGACCCAAAGCTGCTGGGACCCATAAGGAGGTCTAACATACCTGTACACTTCAACGCAAGGTGTCTAAAATGTATGTGTACAGTTCAGTTAAAAGATCAAGTTTACCCTCTTTAAACTTATGCTGACTGAATGAGATGCGAACATTTTGCTGAATATCCGCAATATGCATGATGGCATGGTGGAACAAAAACATTATGAGCTTATAAGGTTGCTCAGTGCTTGTAGCCTACTCTATCACTTTAGTGTCCACGGACCACGGCATCACAGCCGGTGTACCTTGCTAAAATGCTTAATGTTGCTTTATCTTCAGACCAGACGACCAAAATTAATATAGCCTACACCTTTTTAATAATAATAATACATTTTAGGATGTCCAGGTGTATTTCTCACATAAAAAACATAGCCAGGAGGAAAAACAATGACGCGAGTTAGGTAGGTGTCTTTATTATTGCAGTATTTCAGATTGTTTTTTATTCACTCGTTCATTTAGCCTTATAGGCTATAATTGGCTTTATTTTTCGTTCTGACGTCAGAGATTTCGGAGGCATAATTATTTCCATTGATATGTCTCTTTTAAGTGGTAATTGGTTTGTTTAAATTTAAGTATTTATATCCTATATTTACAAAGTATTTTACAGTTACGTTTTTAAGAAAATACTTATTTTAACATGTTGTTATATTGTAGATTATTTTACGTTCTTATAAAAATACTTCATGGCTTGTTCTTATATCTGTTTGCACTATTTTTTCATTTACTACTGTAGTCAGTTTTAAATGGATATTTATTGAATTATTTCCTATTTAGTTTTATACCAAAATAAAATGTTTCATTTTAATCGTTAAGTTTATTGTGATGGTGATATGAACCTAATGTAATGCTTTAAAATCTTGTTGTATTGTTTTCTGGCACATTTAATCATATACCGTTGCATGTGTCATTCAAATAGCTTCATGAAATTAACTTTATTTAAAAAACTCAATACACAGCATGGTTCAGTAAAGCACTGTTATATATCCATTTTTTCTCATTCCCGAAACTCAAACCATTATTTGATGACGTAAGATGGTGCTCATCAATAGCACAATTTTATGTTTGTATTTGGCAAGCTACAGAAATTATTTGAAGTAATTTGCCTACACGATCTTAACCAAAATGGTTTTGCATCTGTATGACATATCGCTTTATTGCTCCTTGAACTCTTCTTACATTAATTTGAATAAAAATGCTAAAAAATGCAAAATGACTTAATGTTAATTTATCATATGCACGTAAAAAGCAATGGATGCGTATAAATAGCAAGCCAAATACAAACATAAACTCGTACTCTAGATAGGCAGCACAAGGAGATCGGGTAGAATATTTAAATAATTAAATTCATATTATAAATGTATGAGTAGTCCAATGATTCCAGGCCACCTGGGTGCTCCATGTCCTTTCCAGGGCTGACAGTGGTGAGCTAAGCTGCCAGTACAAACAGTACATTTTTCCTTGATGATACATAAGAAGCTATATGTGAGAACAACTATATTCACTTAATCGAGCAGATGAGTGGACTCTGTGGCAAACACATAAAGAGTATCTGTTTTTCTTGATTTGATCTACGTCAGAACCGACTTACACCACCTGCTGGTGAAGCGGTCAGGCAGCAGGAAGAGATCATGCATTTGTAGAATCGGCGCTCTATTGCTTTTCCTCAGATCCCCGGATGTGAAACTTTGAATTTCAAGTCGAATTTGAACCCCTGAATTTGTGGAAGCGAATTTTTATATCTAATATGAACAGGAAATGATCTGTTGAATATTAAATGTTGTATTTAAAACCAGGTTGAATTTTTTTTCATGAAATTTAAAAAGGTGAATTTTGATTATTTAATTTTTAGACGATGAAACAGAGTGTGAAATGTTTAAATTTGAAATATTCACAGCTTAAATGTACAACCATATTGAATTGCAGACTCTAAACATGCAAGTACTGGTAATGCAACAGTATTATTTTTGATTAGTGGTAATTCAACATGCTTTTTTGCTTGAAACACTAATGTCATTAAAATACGTCCATAGATGACTGAATTAACACACGACTAGAAGTGATGAAAGCTGTTCAATAAAGACAGAAATGAGCTGATGTCACCTGCGGTGGGAGGAGGGGGGCTGATGGTTGCTGTGGGGGGTGGTGGGGGGGTGGCAGGGGGTGTGCTCTCTATTCCACTCTCTTCCATCATCTTCACTCTATCCTGCCTGTGAAGAGAGCAGAAAGAATTCACACATCACAGATCTGTAGCTCAGAGTAGCGCCACCTACTGGCACATGACACACATGTCAAACAAGGTTCTCCATCCACATGCAGGAGAAACATGAGACTGACAGACTGAGAGAACTCTCATTCATCACATATGTGCACACGTTTCTTTCATCTTAAATAAAAAAACATTTATCTGATCTACTATAGTTCCAAAGAACTTTACAAAAAAGGCTAAATCATGAAAAAAGAAGAAACGGTGATATATTCTACACATACAAAATGATGTTTTAACAGAACTATAACAGATTTGGGGTCATCATCACTGAGTGTTGACAGAAACAGCTGTGTTCTTACACCACAACACTAAACACTAGTGACGGGAAGTCCGGCTCTTTTCAACGATCAATGCTTTCAGTATTATTAAGAATTTTGTATAATGTTTTTCATAAAATACTTATTTTTAGGCATTTAGGTTTTGTTACGAGAAAATATAAAATTCCTTATATTTAACATTTTTGATAAAACTTTAATTGAACACAGAACCACAGCAAACAAATCAAACAAATGCAAAAGTCTTAACATTTAAGTGATAGTTCACCCAAAAATGAACATTTTGTCATCATTTGCTCACCCTCATGTCATCTTATACCTGTATAAATTAGAAAGATATTTTAAAGAATGTGAGCAATTTTCAATTCTGTGACATCATTGACTGCCATAGTAGGAACAATTCAATGGTAGTCAAAGGTCCCCAGAACTTTAGTTTGTTTTCCTAAATTCTTCAAAATATCCCACTTTGTGTTCGGCAGAACACAATAATATACAATATTTTTTTCCTACTATGGAAATGGATCATGTCACAGATCTGAAAATGTCAAACATTCTTACAAATATATTTCTTTTGAAACAACCTGGGTGAGTAAATGAGAACAGCATTTTCATTTTTGAGTGAACTGTCCCTTTAAGTCACTTCTTTAGTGCAGGTTGGCATCTAGAAATATAAGATGTCTAAGCTTGGATTGGCTGATATCTTCTTTTAGTCTTTTCGCTCATTTCTTATAACACGCTTACACTTAAATCCGGCTCCCGTCCTCTCTCTGTCGCATCTTTACATGGCCTGGACCACCACACTCGCTATCATCGGATCCTTCTTTCACATCATTTTATTATCCTAATCTGTCCTCCCATGTGATTGGCGGCATGGTGTGCCCATCCAAATAAAGTCCCGATCTACCTGCGGCTTATGATTCGGATCTCCCCAATGGGAGTCGGCTCTTCTCGTTCCCTACAAAGAATCGTCTCGTTCGCGCACGACGCATCGCTACTAAACACAGGATGACGTGATGTTTACATGACACGTCTTCTCTTCAACAAACCCTGATCGATGAACTATAACACTGTCCGTTTCATTATTATTGCTTATTAATTGATAGATTCGATGCACAAGAGCCGCAGCCTCCCTCCACACGACCAGAAAGCACATAAAACAACAACACGAATCACATTTCTTCTCATAAATCACATTTTTACGAGAGTCATCGCGTCACTCACTGCTCGTGAGATGTGATGAGTTTGATTCAGCATCACGCGCACATCTTCATCGGACAACCGAGTATTGTCAGACACAGATTAGGCAGAAACCGATAATAAATCTGATTCTTACCAGACGTGATTCTCTCGAGATCAGAGTAAGTTTAGACGTTCAATCCGAGCGGACCAAGAGAGAAAACAGAGGGACGCTGCCGCGCACTGATGACGTCACACGATGCCACGTCTGATGTTGAGTCGCGCGATTCACTCCAGCAGATTACAATGATGTCGAGCTTCTTCAGATAATATGAAAGTAATCATTTAGATTGAAACAACATTTATAATACAATGAGCAACAAACAAAAAAACTGATTTGTGTTTACTTTTTTTAAACTGCGTTGAACACGTGTTTAAGCGAATCCGTTCTTTTGAATCCAATGGATGGCAAGAGTTCTCATTTTTTATTATTAACTGTATCATGGTTTCCAATTTTTTTATTTCTAACGTATCAAAATCTTTCAGCAAATATTCTCTTTTAATAGGGTTTTTGTAAAATGTGTGTAAAAGGAGACGTCGTCTTACAACTCTATTTGTACATTTTTATCACAAACATGTCTGATATGGGGAGCTGTCTAAATGGAAGGCCTTGGAGAATACACAATATATTCTTTAACCATTAATCTCAAAAGAATTGGTACTGCTCTTAACATTCTGTTATACATATTAACCATTCACTGAAGTTGAAAATTCTCTAAGAACTTCTCATGAAATAATAATCATCATTCAAAAAAAACTTTTGTTTTAAATTTCTCTCCATAAACCCAACTTATATCATTATAGTCATTATATATTATATCATTAAAGTTATGCTTTAACAACATTTTCCAGAAAAGTAGTAACCTTCCTTTTAATGGAAAGTTTAACTGATAAAGAAGAGCATTCACAATCACTACGTAACAAAACATTTAGCCTATCCCCTAATTATTATAAAACGGCACTGAATAAAAAAGAATGACTAGGCCTATTTTGGATGAAGGACTTCAACCAATTTAATTTAAAACACCATTTATAATATCAAAATCGATTGCATTTATATTGTATATTCTTATTTTTTATACAGATCCTCTTTTCTAATTTATTGAAATTTATTGCAAATCAATTGCTTTATGTTTGGTATTTACCTATCAAAATCCAATAAGAATTTAAAGTGTTATTGATTTCCAATGAACCAGTATGAAGACCATTTTATTAGTTACATGAAGAAACTTATAAAACAGCTTAAAGATTCAATTCAATTCAAGTTTATTTATGTAGCGCTTTCACAATGTTCTTTGTTCCGAGGCAGCTTTACAGGAGAAAACAGGAAAAACAGAAAAACACAGATAGGTAAAATACAGCATGTGTTTATAGAACAAGCAAGATCATTCTAATAAATAATATCTAATAAATGAATAAATAAATGCAGCCAACACTGCCCTGCTGTGGCGAGGAACCCAAACTCCAATGACTGATTAATGGAGAAAAAGGAAATGATATACCAAAACAGATAGTTATATATATGTATAAGAGCATTTGAAAAAATAAACGTAGCCTATAGATTATTGTTTCTCTTTACAAAAACAGCATTCCGGCAAACATCCTTCTAAAATAATAATAAAATAATTATTTTCGAGTTAGTTTATTTGACTTAATTAGAAATTGCATATTTGTTAAAGTTTTTCTCAATTGCTAACTCGTGACACAATTCACCATTGTCTCACAACTATCAACTCAAGAACAACACACAAACTTGTACAAACCCCACACACAAACAGCCTCATTTTGCAAAGGTTGAAGCATGTTTCCATTCTGAAAACACAAACACACAATATAATGAACTGAAGTGTCAAGATGTAAACTCAAACAGCACACATTTATCCTTCAGTAAACATTCAGAAGCAAAACTGATGACACACACATCAGAATCTCAGGATCATATCAACAGAGGCTCATCTCAGAATCTTCTACAGGACGTTATACAGTAAACATACAGTATCATTACATTTCACACTTTATATCAGAGCATTTCTCTATTCTGTATCAAGTAAACTGATCGTTTTGATTGATTGACGATTTTGATGATTGTCACCGTCGAGTGTTCATGTCAGGAAAATGTTTGTTTTAATGTGTGGCAGTATTTTAGTGTTGTGAGGCAGAAGACTCAAATCAGTCATCGACGACATTGAGGATTATATCACATCTCTTTACAGCTCGACGCCCAAAACAAAAGTAACCCAGTCAAAGAGGAAAGAGAATGAAAGAGTCCAACTAGAGCAAACATGTCTGATTCATCAATGATTTTGTTTGCAGGGAGAAAATATCATCAGACTCACTCGAGACCGACAATAACATGAGGCGAGTGCAATGAGCAAGTCTGAGTGACAAGACAAGTCCCAGACTACTGTGTGTTTCCCAGACTGTGACTAGTTTAAGCCAGGACTAGGTTTTAGTTCAATTAGGTCAAGACAGATACTGAAGCTGTTTTTCAAAAACCTACTTTTCAAAAAAACATGACCGTGTTCATCTTGAGACAAATCCATCACACAGATACATTTGAAGACATTAGGCTGAAGCCGTCAAGTCCACTCGAGTACTTCAGCTCTGGTTCATTCTTCAAAATAACTTTTTCAAAAAGAAAACTCAAACAGGTTTAACATGATATTGGGATGAATGAATGACAGTTCTATAAGTCCTTTAAAGACAAATAAGTATCTCTCTTGTCTCTGATGTGATTGAAGTATTGTGTGTGTATAGATGAGGTGGTCATGGAGGATGCGGGGCGTGTGCGCATGAGGATGCGAGAGTGTCTGCTGTGGGACGAGATGGACAACGGAGGCCGAGTCATTCCCCTCCTCCCTTCAGACGGGAGGTCCTGCGGCGGGCGCGAATAAATGAAGATATATGTACCTATTTGTTAAAACAACTAAAGCATGGATATATCACACCCAAAGGAAAAAGAGCAGGGACACTGAAAAAAAGAATGTAAAGCAGAATCCTCATCACTTTTACAACAAGAGCTTAAGGATAAAAAACTTTCAGAAAATCTGTTTAAAGATTTATTACAAGAGTAACAATCATGATTGATTTTTTTCATTCGGTTTGGGGTTAAAAACATGAAAGGAGACGTACCTTTTACTCATATTAGAACTAAGAAACCGAGGAAAACTGTGCTTTGGATCAAATCACTTGATCTGATAGAAGGGTCTTTCTAATTAAACATGATTACATTTTTTTGTCTACAATATAAGCATCATCAATTACCAGCATTCAATATGATTGGACAACCTAGAATAATTGAAGTGTGCTTTAATGAAAGACTTAAAGGGATCATCTCTTAGAATCGTCAGCTAAAGGACTGTTTATATATTATTTCACCAATATTTGAACCTTTTAATTTGTGGATTTTTATGTCTAAGCTAAGAAATTCTGCGGCCATAGAAGAAAAGAAAGGGGGAGATAGTACATCCCTGACGAATACCACAAGCAACAGTGAAGATGAGAAGTGCCAGAGACTAAAGAAACACTGCCATTAATACCATTATACCAGGTTACACATCCTCTTTATAAAAGAATTGCCGAAACTAAATTTAGCCAGTGCTTCCAAAATAAAGTGCTCAATTATCTGTGTGGAAGGCTTTACAAAAGTGGCGGTCAAATAGCCCTTTAAATCCTCAAGCCCAAAACTGATATTAAAATACATTATAAATACTATAGACATCAACCTTGTCATGTGCAAGATTTATAACACTACCTGCACTTTACCAGCTTGTTTAAATTTGATACTTGCGTTAATGCCCTGATTATAATTAAATAAAACTAAAACACAAAATGCAGGCACTAATGTTTAATTAAACGTGAGGATTTGTAATTTCTTTTAAAACATTACGTTAGCCGTTGTTTTGTATAATCTGACGTGAGTTTGGCCTGAGATCTCAATGCTTGTTCCATATTTTCACCAGTAGGTGGCGCCAGCACGCGCTGTTTCCAACGCTTCCAAACCTCAATCATTTTGAGAAGCAGTTGATTCAATGCTTCGTTTTCCACATCACTAAAGAAAAACTTGAAAGATTAATAAAGTTCAGGCTCGAATGGAGAAGATGATTAGGAATATATATTAAAATAAAGCCAACAGTTAAACCGCAAACTAACACACCAAGACAAAGAAACTAACAATAAACTTATGCTTATGACAACACAAAATGAACAAACAAACCTGTGCAAACAAAGAGAAACAAAGGAACAAAATACAAACTAAAAGTCCATGAATGCTATTTAAAATAAGAGTCCTTTTAATAAAAAAATTCTCAGTTGCTATGGAGAATTTTCGGACAAACACCACAGTCATCATAGATCTGTAGATCAAAATCTTAATTTCACCTCTCATGAGTAAATATGTATACTCATACATATACAATACTGTACAATCCTGAATGTCCTAAACATGTGGACAGCAACAGGTAGCCTATATTTGGATAAAGCGTCTGTACACTGCCCAAGCACTTGATAATGGAAGAAACAGCAGACAAATATACAGAATAAATTGCATAAATGTAGCAAATCATGAACAGTTTGTTTATAATAATGAGAAATTGCTTTTATGATGTGCACAAGCCACTGGAGGATGTTGAGGTTGAACAAGTAGTTTTGAAGATTTTATTTGCGATCTGAAAAATGAATCAATGCGACCAAAGAGAAACTTGAAGGAGTTCTCATCTGTTCTGACCTCTTATTGATGAATTCTTCTTCATTCAAACCATCTCTTTAAAACACTTCTGTAATGTTTCTTCAGGAAATGTTGATTGTAATGTAACATTTAGACCTTTAGATCAAATGATTTGTGAGATCAAGAATTCAAACTTGTCAGGCAGTTTTACACTGGAACATGCAAAGTATAAAGCCCATAATTCCTCCAGAACGGCTGTAAATGAAATTAGTCAATAAAGCGCATTCAAATTATTTCTTTTGTTGTCAAGTCAATGTCATATTTATGTATAAAATATCTGTGTCAAATACCTGTAATAGGGGGTGACAAAAGAAGACAAACAAGCTTTTTTTCTGTGGAGAAATGGTAAACATGAAGCGTGAGCAGTGTCAAGTGTGATGTTGTTTGGTTCGCACATATTCTAGTTCTGTTTGTCAACATCTTAACACTGAAGCAAGAACAAACAGCAGCGATCTCTTTGTTATTTAGTGTGAAACTGGTTTGTTTTATTCAGTGTCACTCTAATAATGACATCAGGTGTCACCTGCTCATCGTGGTGTTCAGCATTTACAGGATTCTCTCGCTACAATGATAGCTGCTGGTCTCACAGAAGAGCTTCAATGTGTCAAAGAAGTTTTACTGATTCATTTAACAATTTGCATTTCAATGTAAAGTTTAACAGCAGCCTCATAAATTCCTCTCGTACGCTGGTCAGAGCTCACAGAGAACTTTAACACACACGTGTGTGTGTGTGTGTGTGTGTGTGTGTGTGTGTGTGTGTGTGTGAGTGCGTCAGGGTTTAGACTCTCTGTACACTGCTGATATCAAATTGATCAAGTAAAGTTGCTCTAATAAGAATATATGAACTGACATTGAAGTCCGTGAGGTAAAATTCATCTGTCTCATGATGTGTCTCTGTTATGCTGATGCATGTTTCTGCATCAAACTCATGAAGTGATCTCATCATGTGTCAGTTTATAACCTTCAGACGATCTGACCCTGTCTCACTGTGACAGTGATGCTAAAGTGTTCTCAGAGATATCAGCCATAACACCATCTGTCTGCATGCCTAAGAAATTCTTTTTAAAAATAAGAAAACACAACGAAATAAAGGCTTTATGTTATGACCTGGTTCTTGGGTCAAATGAGAAGGAGAAGTGAATCATGACGTCAAGATGGAGAACAAGACATCTGTGCGTATAGAAAAGAAAATGAGGTTTGACTTTCTCTGATATGGTGGGTTATTAGTGTGAAAAAGCAAAATGCTATTATTTCTATGCAGCTGTGGACTCAAGTGAATACCGTGTGTGTTGGAGTGACGTGAACACTAGCTAGGGGTCGACAGAACACTACACAAACAGCAGCAGCTAGAAAGAGGAGTGAAAGCCTGAGGCCGTTCACAACAACACCACAGACCAACAACATCGTTTCAATCAACTTTCACCTTCTCAAAGCAGTCATTAAAGCAATAAGCCGTGTGAAGCAGTGAGTTACAGTGCTAAAACAGCTAAGGGCGTAGAGCTCGGCTCAACCAATCAGAATCAAGGACCAGAACTGACCGTTTTATAATCAATAACAACACATCCCACATTCTATAAGCACACGCGTGAACATTTCAGAAACTTGTGTGAGAAATGAAAACACATTGTGTGAACATATGAGAGGTGCCAATCAAACACACCTGAATCACGTCACTTACTAACATCTTCAGGGTTACCTGAACATGACAGACAGGTGTGTCGGAGAAGGACTGAACTAATAAAACTCATTCAGCATCACTGAAGCATCACTGTGCTCTCTTGTAAAGAGATAAAACAACACTTGTTTAATATCTTTTAATGTTTAGATGGAGGAAAAATGTTTCATGTCCACATTTTAAAGCAAATGAATTGAAATCATTTGAATATCCATTATAATTGGCCAGTTTACTAAGAGCCTGTCAGCTCATTCGGGCGGTTATTACTCGTAAGCACAAAAAATATAACACTACAAAAAATACGCAATTATACAAATATTTTAGTAATTATTTTAATCGAAAGATTTTGATCATCGTATAAGGTCCGAAAGAAGACTACCCATGTGCCTGCGTCTCTCCTCCAGTTTCCACCCCATGAGAGATCTCGCGAGATTTTCTCCTCTCGCGAGCCCGCCCAGCATCGCTTTGCTGCTGCAGTGAGTGCGCGTATAAACGGCGAGGCGCGCGCGGACGAGAGGAGGAGTTGCGGCAAGGTCGCGGCAGCATCACGCTAAAAGTAAACCACGCCGAGCTCGATTCACGGACACTGAAACCTCCGAGTCCCGCCAGTCCGAACAGCCCGAACAGAATTTACATCAAGCGCGCGCGAGAACTCGTGGGGAGTTGCGTTCCGGGTGCGCGCGGATTCCCCATTTGCATCCGCATGTGCGCGTCGCGCTGCGGGTTTGGAGGGACGAGCGGCGCGTTATTTCTGTCTTCCTGCAGCATCTGCTTGTGAGCGTTCTTTTTTGTGAAGGTTTTGGACATTTTGTCATGTCGACGTCTCCTCCATCCGCTACTCGGAGCGACCTGCTCCCGCTACCCGAACCGGACGCGCTGAAACCTGCCGGTCCGACGCCGAGCCAGAGTCGCTTTCAGGTGGATCTGGTGTCCGAGTCCGCCGGTGACGGGCACACTACCCCAGACTCATCCCCACCCGATTACACGCCCGAGCCGCCGCGGGAGTGCGCGCCCGGCGGAGAGGAAGCCAAAGGCCGGTTTCGGGTGGTGAACTTCGCGGCCTCGAGTCCGGACGCCGCGCCGGCGGAGAGCGCGCAGAACGGGGACACGGTGATGAGTGAGGGCAGCCTGCATTCATCCACCGGCGGCCAGCAGCATCATCACTACGACACCCACACCAACACGTACTACCTCCGTACCTTCGGGCACAACACCATCGACGCCGTGCCCAACATCGACTTTTACCGGCAAACCGCCGCGCCGCTGGGCGAGAAACTCATCAGACCCACCCTGTCCGAACTACATGACGAGCTGGACAAGGTAAGGTTGCGAGCGCACAACACTCGGCTCTGACTGCTGTGCTCGTGCTGCAGTGCTCACTAGTTTAGTAACTGACTTGTGTGAGCAACACACTGTGAGAATAGTTCAGCATGTCACACTCAACTTTACTGACCACAGAAAAACTGTCTAAAGTGCCCTAGTGACGTTACCTCATTGTTGTGGTTTTGGAATCGTGTAACGTTACGTCTCTAGCACAGTAATAGATTTTGAAGTATCGTCATGTAATTCCTATGGTGCGTAAAGTAGTGCTGAGATACGTTACAGTACCCTGTTATTGGTCATGTGATAGATAACGATGTGATCTTCAGCTGGTAGTCACAGCATCACTTATTATCTGTGTACTGGAACACGCTCAACATGTCATCATGTCATTGTATTAATGATTACTGAACTGAGTGTGAAACATGTCACAGTGGTGTGATAACATGCTTGCTGCAGCTGTTATTGACGTGTGGTGTCATGCAGATGTGACGTGTAGCTTATGTTAGTGTGTGATGTGATGACGGTTTAAAGTGATGTGCTGCAGTGCAGATGTGATTTGATGATCAGCGAGTGTGCAGCATTTGTTATAAGCATTTGTGATGATGGTGTGATGTACTTTGACAGACAGCAAATGTGATGATGGTGTGATGGTATAATGATGTGATAATAGACAGCATATGTGATGGTGAAATGGTGTGATGACAGGCAGCCGATGTGATGATGATGTGATGGTAAAATGATATGATAGGACAGACAGCAGATGTGATGATGATGTGATGGTATAATGATGTGATGGTATAATGATGTGATGGTATAATGATGTGATGGTATAATGATGTGATGGGACAGACAGCAGATGTAATGATGATGTGATGGTGAAATGATGACGAAAGCAGATGTGATGCAGATGTGATGATAGACAGCAGATGTGATGATGTAAAGCATATGTGATGGTGAGGTGGTGATAGACTGCAGATGTGATGGTTAAATGATGCCAAATAGGAGATGTGATGTGAGGCAGTTGTGATTGTAAAATGATATGATAGGGCAGTCAGCAGATGTGACGATGATGTGATGGTGAAATGATGAAAGACACCATATGTGATGTGAGGCAGTTTTGATTGTAAAATGATATGAGGCAGACAGCAGATGTGATGCAGTTGTCATGGTGAAATGATATGATAGGACAGACAGCAGATGTGACAATGATTTGATGGTGAAATGATGACAGACAGCAGATGTGATGCAGTTGTGATGGTATAATGATGTGATGGGACAGATGTGATGATGATGTGATGGTGAAATGATGACAGACAGCAGATGTGATGTGAGGCAGTTTTGATTGTAAAATGATATGATAGGGCAGATAGCAGATGTGACAATGATTTGATGGTGAAATGATGACAGACAGCAGATGTGATGCTGATGTGATGCAGTTGTGATGGTATAATGATGTGATGGGACAGACAGCAGATGTGATGATGATGTGATGGTGAAATGATGACAGACAGCAGATGTGATGTGAGGCAGTTTTGATTGTAAAATGATATGATAGGGCAGACAGCAGATGTGACAATGATTTGATGGTGAAATGATGACAGACAGCAGATGTGATGCTGATGTGATGCAGTTGTTATGGTATAATGATGTGATGGGACAGACAGCAGATGTGATGATGATGTGATGGTGAAATGATGACAGACACCAGATGTGATGTGATGCAGTTGTGATGGTATAATGATGTGATGGGACAGACAGCAGATGTGATGATGATGTGATGGTGAAATGATGACAGACACCAGATGTGATGTGAGGCAGTTTTGATTGTAAAATGATATGATAGGGCAGACAGCAGATGTGACAATGATTTGATGGTGAAATGATGACAGACACCAGATGTGATGTGAGGCAGTTTTGATTGTAAAATGATATGATAGGGCAGACAGCAGATTTGATGGTGAAATGATGACAGACAGCAGATGTGATGCAGTTGTGATGGTGAAATGATATGATAGGACAGACAGCAGATGTGATGATGATGATGATGATTGTATGGATGTGATGATGGTGATGTCAGTTGATGCGAGGACAGTGGTTCTGAGAATCGTGATGTGACTCTCTTGACTGTATCATTGTAGATGATGCGGGTCAGTGTTGTGAAAACATGGCATTCTTACAGAAGTGTTAGAGACCGACGTCAGTATAAACACAGCAGCTATTGTCCGGATGTGACCTGCACTGGGATCAGTTTTAGCCAGAGGCATGTTGGTTCAGGTCTGTGACGACACCGCTCATAATGTCTTGGCACTTTATAGAGTTAAGTGCATTTGTAACAAACTTTGGTGCCAGCTTGAAGAAAAGCCTCTTTGTGTGGCACTGAGGCTTTAAGAGTAATTTCCACTCATTTGAGCCGCACGCTCCAGCCAAAGCCAGTTTCATATAAACAGATGTTCTATTATGACGTCTGGACTCTGTCTTTTGTTATCTGATGAAATGAAGGTAGAATGAGCTACATAAACGCACACGGCTGAGGTTAAATGTCAATGCTGGAGTTATTGTTGTCACTGAATTGACAAACAAGTGAATTACAAAAGACTTTCACAGCTCACAATAGCTTCTTTGATTCAGTGCTTGTTGAAGCAGGTTAGATTTATAACACAACCCTTCCACATCATGTGTCATCTCTCGGCTGATGTGACACTTTATAAACTGAAGATGACATCAAGATGTGTTTGTTTATTTAATGTTGTGTGTGTGTGTGTGTTAGTTCACTAATGAAATGCTCGAATGAAAATCCTTATGCCTGGTGTTTTCTGCTGGAAAATTGTGTTCAGATGGAAGTGTTTGTGTGTTGTTTGATCGATGTGATCGGCTTGTATTATGTAAGACTGGAACTGGTTCAGCTGGGAATGTTGTCACGCATGAGGGTCGAAGCTCTTTTTTTCCTATCAAAGTTCCAGAGGAGAAACAACTGTAATCCATGACTGAATGGAAAATCTGTTGGAATGAACTTGAAACAGATATTGATGTGTGAGACAGTGTGTGATGCTCGTGTGTGTGTTATTTTATTACGGCTGATCTGTTGTGTGTTATTATGTCATGTGTATGTCACTCACAGAGCGATTTCTGCTTGAAGAATGTTAACCAGTGAGAAGACAAACACTGACCGCCGATGATGAACACACACACATTTTACCTGCAGGATGAGAACATTTAAAACTTTCTGCGACGATAAACTCAATCACTCAGTGTTTTTCCTGGATCAAAATGTGTCTTGTGTGGTGGCTGATGACGTACCCTCATGAACTGTGAGTCCAACACGGACAATTAATCCAATATAAATGCAAAAAAACAAAAATCGATTTGTCATTTTATTTCACATGTTATCATTTAGTTTTACAACCTCTTCCAAGTTAAATAATGCGTGTGAAATTACTGATGTCCTCCCTTCTTGCCCTCTTTGCAAAAAAGCTGTATTTTCTCCACTAGCCTTTGTTGATTTTTATTTGCCAGACTTGATATATAACTATATCAGTATAGGACATTAAATATCAGGTCTAATTTCCACCACATACAATTAAATTAAGCTTACAACAACTTATTATTGTTTTGGTTTCATCTCTCTCTGACTAAACTAAAGCACGTGTGCACCCATTGCTAACAACACACAAGCATATGAGTGCGTTTGACTTACCGTGTGCGCTTCATGTCCGGCATCTTTTAGCGCTGGGATCACGCAATCTATCAGTTTTAAATGATTTCCTAGTCCAGTGTTAGATCCACGGTTTATATTAGGGATGGACATATTTCAATCCTTTCATATTGAAATATTTGAGCTCATAAAAACGAATAGTCTAATAATAATAATGAAGTTAATAAAGGCGTAGTTTGTTTTACGTTTTTATTTAGTGTAAATTTCATATCAAGCTTCTAATTAAAATTAATTCAATAAAAAAGCTCTAAAATTGTATCCTGTATATACTTTTTGTTTATGTTGAAAAATGTTAAATAGAAAAATAATAAATGGCATTTAACAAGCAAAACTAAACGAACAAAACGCAAGGTATATTGACAGTCTGTGATGTATGGTTATCTTGTTTATTTTGTTTCACATGTTCTTTATATGAAAAACAAGCATATAGCTGTATTATACTCTGCTGAAAGTCTGTTCAACAAGCCGACAGTACAGAAAACACGCTGCTCTTCTCTAATTCCCTAATCTGACGATAAAATCGTTCTTTATTGTTTATAACGTTGATAATAGATAAAGTAAACAGCTAGATACCTCCATGCTGACTGTTAATTGATTCTAAAAACAAAGACGGATCTAGTGTAGTGCTTGCTGTCCTGTTTATAACGTGACGTCATCTGAGGAAGAATGACTAATCCTGATGATCATATTGTTTTCTTTGAGGTTTTTATATCTGTCTTGTTTAGCTTTCATTGCATTTGCATCAATAAATCAAATCAATCCAGGTAGCCCTAATAGGGAATTACAGCGCAAAAAAACATCTGTGCCAATTCATTTACATGCAACGACCCTATTTGAAGTTCTTAGGAGGAAAATACAGGCTTTAGCGAAGGAGAAATGAACCAAAGGTCAAATTTATTAACAGGAGTTGCAGTGAAATATTCATTTTTATGTTCAAAGTCTTTGAAATCCGCATCAGTTAGCATAATATATTTCTAATGAACGAACAACCGCTCTTAACAAGTTATGATAGTAAATGATTGGATGATTCATTTATTTACTATTACTTTGGTATTTTTATACCAACCTAAAAGTTATTTTATTGAATTCTGTGGCTCACGTTTTGAAAATATTTTAATATGATGATGTGAGCCAAGCATATCACGCAATCTGTCAGGCCGCCATGTCTGAACTTAAAATGTTTAAACTAGCTTGCCATCTGACTGAACAAAGATTTAGGAACACATGTAAGTGATTTATTATATTTTCTGTATATTATAAAGTCATTACAGATGAAGTGAAGAAGCGTTAAATAAGACAAGACAATTCTAACCCTGTTTTGACGCAGTTTTTTCAAATAGCATTTTTATTTACGAAAAATGAATGCGGATCTAATATTCAAACATTCTTGCACATCCCCAGTTTATTTAACATCCATCACTGAACGGAGTGAACAACTATCACAAGAGTAACCAGCTGCAGGTCTTCGTATCGCTTGTCAGTTGGCGTGTGGACGGGCTATTTCTTTCAACTTGCCGTGGGCATGCTTTTCCAGAAGAATTGGCCAACAAGGGAATAAGAAAGTTGTTAAGTAACAGTTTTTCATGTTGAATTTATTTTTTTGAAACCTACAGTCAGGTCCATAAATATTGGGACATCAACACAATTCTAACATTTTTGGCTCTATACACCACCACAATGGATTTCAAATGAAACGAACAAGATGTGCTTTTACTGCAGACTGTCAGCTTTAATTTGCGGGTATTTACATCCACATCAGGTGAACGGTGTAGGAATTACAACAGTTTGCATATGTGCCTCCCACTTGTTAAGGGACCAAAAGTAATGGGACAATTGGCTTCTCAGCTGTTCCATGGCCAGGTGTGTGCTATTCCCTTACTGTCCCAATAACAATGAGCAGATAAAAGGTCCAGAGTTCATTTCAAGTGTGCTATTTGCATTTGGAATCTGTTGCTGTCAACTGTCAAGATGAGATTCAAAGAGCTGTCACTATCAGTGAAGCAAGCCATCATTAGGCTGAAAAAACAAAACAAACCCATCAGAGAGATAGCAAAAACATTAGGCGTGGCCAAAACAACTGTTTGGAACATTCTTAAAAAAAAGGAACGCACCGGTGAGCTCAGCAACACCAAAAGATCCGGAAGACCACAGAAAACCCAGATTAGAGTTTGCCAAACGACATCTAAAAAAGCCTTCACAGTTCTGGAACAACATCCAACAGATGAGACCAAGATCAACTTGTACCAGAGTGATGGGAAGAGAAGAGTATGGAGAAGGAAAGGAACTGCTCATGATCCTAAGCATACCACCTCATCAGTGAAGCATGGTGGTGGTAGTGTCATGGCGTGGGCATGTATGGCTGCCAGTGGAACTAGTTCTCTAGTATACATTGATGATGTGACTGCTGACAAAAGCAGCAGGATGAATTCTGAAGTGTTTCGGGCAAAATTATCTGCTCAAATTCAGCCAAATGCTTCAGAACTCATTGGACGGCGCTTCACAGTGCAGATGGACAATGACCCAAAGCATACTGCAAAAGCAACCAAAGAGTTTTTGAAGGGAAAGAAGTGGACTGTTATGCAATGGCCAAGTCAATCACCTGACCTGAATCCGATTGAGCATGCATTTCACTTGCTGAAGACAAAACTGAAGGGAAAATGCCCCAAGAACAAGCAGGAACTGAAGACGGTTGCAGTAGAGGCCTTTCAGAGCATCACCAGGGATGAAATTCTGCGTCTGGTGATGTCTATGCGTTCCAGACTTCAGACTGTAATTGACTGAAAAGGATTTGCAACCAAGTATTAAAAAGTGAAAGTTTGATTTATGATTATTTTTCAGTCCCATTACTTTTGGTCCCTTAAAAAGTGGGAGGCACATATGCAAACTGTTGTAGTTTCTACACCGTTCACCTGATTTGGATGTAAATACCCTAAAATTAAAGCTGACAGTCTGCAGTTAAAGGACATCTTGTTCGTTTCATTTGAAATCCATTGTGGTGGTGTATAGATCCAAAAATGTTAGAATTGTGTCGATGTCCCAATATTTATGGACCTGACGGTATGTGATCGCTGGGGTGTGTAGAGCACAGAAATACTACATCATACGTCCAACTATGTTTTTGAAAGTGAACCATGTCAAGCACGAGAAGACAACACATTTAAAAGTGTAAAGAAGTCAGATTGCATGACACACCGTTGCACTTCCCCTTTAAAACATTACAAAAGATAGAAGTGAACACGGAAAACACCTCGTCACTGGATAGGATTTGTTTTGTGTGTAGGAGCGGAACACTTGTCATTGAAAAGGAAAGTTGGTTTTTAGCGCAGTTCATCCAGCTGTAATGTAGGTAAAATATTCACCGGCTGCACCACCTGAAACATGGATAGAATTTTCTCATTGTGTCAGTTACTTTTGATTGATGTGCAAGCGGCAGGAGAGTTCAGAAACCAGCATGTTCTGCTTCATGTGACCGAACGGTGTATGATATCCAACTTCAGGGAGAGCTTTTTAAAGCACACAATGCGTCTGCCTCTGCAGCTACTTCATCATATGCCGATCGGTCTTCGCAACAGAACACAGAGAGAGTGCACAGCTCTTTATTCCTCCAATCATCACAAGCACGCCAGTCATCTACAATGCTCAGAAACGACATTCTGATCAAACAAATCTTACTGTGTTACTAAGAACCAGTTATTGTGACCAAATGTAGTATTCTGATTAGACTGTATACTGTGATCAAAGTTGGTGATGACATGAGAAACTGATACGGTGCCATGTCTGAAGAACATGAACCTCATCATTAATTTGCTAATGAAACTCAATGAAGGTTGTAACTGGATCATGTGCCGGTGAGTCATATGGGTTTAAGAGATGTCTTTAGTTCATTTCATATTTAAAATATTGACGCCGTAAGACACACGAGAACGCGTCCGATCCTGTCGTCAAGCTTCTTTTGTGAATCAGGAGATTTTGTGCTAAGTTCACAGAGATTCATACGAGTGTAAACCTGTCAAGCTCTTAACATGTTTCTCACCACCGCCACACAACACTTAAATGAGTCACCGGATGTAAACCTCATGACAGGTGTGTCTCATACCCCCAGGACATTAAAACTTTCACATGTTTCGATTGGTTATATTGTTCTGGTGTGTATGTGTTTGTCTTCATTGATTGTGATTGAGACATTGTGAAGATGATGAAGGGCTGGGCGATATATCGTGAGATTCTTATGCTCTGTTTCTCATTGACTTATGGTTAAATGCGCCACATCCGAAAGCCAGAGGCGCTCTTGTGCAGAAACTCCCAATACGGGAAACAGAAGAAGAACGCTCAGTTCCAGGAAATGCCAGTGGTCATATTTTATCACTGTTCTTCAAACCTTTTCAGGTTTTTTCAGGATAATAAACTATATTTATAGTGATGATGATAGACGAGTGTTGCTTTTTCAAATCTACGTTATAATCAACATTTAGATGGAGCAGTACTTTCTACTGATCAAACAACCGTAGTTCATGGAAGAGCTGTGCATAAATATCAAATCGATTTCAGAATTGATTTAGACATGTATGATTAGCGTGAATCGTGATATATATCGCCCAGCCCTATGATGATGTAACAGATGGTTGTTACTCTGTCCAGATGTCACTGTGTGTTTCAGCTGTTCCCTCGACACCTCCTGTGTGTCTGAACACCATAGTGACGGCCGTCCCCAGAGTACTGCAACACACACACGCACATCAACACACACCTGAAGCTTAGACATTCTTTGCGTGTCATTGTCCTTAAAACACAAAAGTGAATTGCAAAGTTTTCTCTAGTTGTCGAGTTTATTCAAACACAACAGGTCTGATAGGTGATGGTGTTAATATTGTTCTCCAGATATGATACAGAGTGTTTTTCCTGCATAGACAAATTGGAGGCATCTGCCTCAGTCAAATTTTGTGCCGCCTCAGTCTCTGGCCAAGATTATGTTGGGTGTCTTGAATAAAAAAACAGCATGCATTCAACAGACTGTGATTTAACTGCAGATGCTGCATTACGCCGCAATAGAGCCATGAGTTGCAGCACAAGAGCTATAGGGAGCTGTATAAGCTGTATTTCACCGCTGTTCAGGTGAATATGGTTTCTTTTGCAAACAAGTTTGTTCAATTTCTTGAAACGTGTCCTTAAATGAACCAACTGTAGATCATTGTATAATGCGAATAAGTTTGTCACAGCGAGTTTGCCACTATGAACACTCATTGTGATCAGAACTACTCACAAACCAATGACTCCTTTGAACCTGTTCGCTTGTACAGTTGAAACTATTGATTCACTAGTGATTCACAATGGTTCAGGTCTTACTACAATGGTTCAGGTCTTACCTCTTGGGTAGGTCCTTTAGAGTATCTTGGAGAGGTGAGGTGTCGGAGTCCCATCATCTCGACACAGGTGTGCCTCAGGGCCTCAGTGCTTGGTCCGTTGCTATTCTGTATGAATACATGATATCCCTTGGCTCTGTCATTAGGAAACATGGCTTTTCCTATCACTGCTATGCGGATGATACACAACTCTACATGTCTTTTCGCCCTGACGATCCGACTGTCTCTGCACGCATCTCAGCTTGCCTAGCCGACATCTCGCTCTGGATGAACGCCCATCACCTGCAGCTGAACCTTCCAAAAACAGAACTGCTTGTAATCCCGGCTGACACGAAGACTCATCACAACCTTTCCATTCAACTGGGCTCATCAACCATCACACCTTCCAGAAACGCAAGAAACCTGGGAGTGGTGATCGATGATCAGCTCAACTTCACGGATCAAGTTGCCAGCACCGCCCGGTCCTGTAGATTCATCCTCTACAATATCAGGAAAATTAGACCCTTCCTATCAGAGCATGCTACACAAATCCTTGTCCAGGCTCTGGTCCTGTCCAGACTGGACTACTGCAATGCGCTACTGGGTGGACTTCCAGCTTGCACAACCAAACCTCTACAGATGATCCAGAATGCTGCGGCAAGAGTTATCTTTAATGAACCAAAGAGAGCACATGTCACTCCTCTATTCATTAAGCTACATTGGCTCCCTATAGTCGCTCGCATCAAATTCAAGACTCTGCTCCTGGCCTACAAGACCACCACTGGTTCGGCACCACCTTATCTTAAATCGCTAATGCAGACATATGTACCTGCCAGATCCCTACGCTCTGCAAACGAACGACGTCTTGTGGTGCCATCCCATAAAGGTAAAAAATCTCTCTCGCGCACCTTCTCCGCATCTATTCCACCTATGTGGAATGATCTGCCCACTGCTACAAGATCTGCGGCTTCTGTAGCCATCTTTAAGAAACGCCTGAAAACACATCTCTTCCGCCAACATCTGACTGATCTGTTCTGACTCTTTTCTTCTCAACTCTTTACTTCTCTACTCTAAAATGAATGGTTCCTTATACTGTGTTAGGTTATATGAGACTAGTATTCTTTTTGATTGCACTTATGCTTTTGTTGTACTTATGCTGTCCTAATTGCTTCCATTATCTACCCCACTTGTAAGTCGCTTTGGATAAAAGCGTCTGCTATATGACTAAATGTAAATGTAAATGTAAATGGAATATAAGAGAACAGTGAGTCATTTTAAGCTCAGTGAACCAAAAGAGATCGTAGGATGAGAATGAGCTCTGGTCCTTTAGTAAAACTTTTCTGTTTGTTGGATAAATTTAAGGTTTTCTATAACTTTATGATTGCCATTTTCATCTTATCTTTTGAACTTTTGAATGTTATTTGTAAAGAGTTTGGTTAATCCATTTAAAGGGAGAATAGGTCCACACATGCGTGTATGTACAAGATCAGGATGGCACCACCTCCGCCTCATTTTAAGCCAAAAAAAGCCCTGTTTACATGCAGCATGAACCATCTTCATCAACCTGATTGAATTCAGAAGGACTGGAGATTCTGAAAGTGTTGTTTACATGTACCCTAAGCACTGCAACCAGATTAAGTATTCATTGACATCATGCACATTAAATGTGTTCTGAACACAGTCAGCGTTGCCAGATCTGTGTAATGAAAAGAGCTCAATGCCGTTTTAACTCTAGGCACAACATTATCTACAGCGTCATCTCTAAACGAACCTATCAAACCAAGATTGCTTGAAGCGACTTGATTTTTCATTTGTTTAATGATGAAAGAATGATAAATGTGTGTCATGATGGAGCACTTCTCATGAGAAGTGTGTGTGTGTGTGTGTGTGAAATCTAACTCCGGGTGTTCTTCTGAATGAACTGTGAGAAATGTGCTGAATGTGAGCGGACAGATGAGAAACAATGAGCTGTTTGTTGAATAAGATGAGCTCACTGTGGCACTTTTACAGGATCTTTAACTCCAGCCTGTGTCCTCGCATCATTCGGTTGTGTTTGTTGTGTCAGAGGTGAGATGTCGCTCTCTAACCTCTACAGTAATATTAACAGAGCTTAAAGTTACATTTGAATACTGGTGTAATCCAGTAGATCCCGAACTTTAACAAGTGTTACACCTCGTGAAGTAGGGCTGATGTATCATCTATATGATGTTTCAGATCATTTATTGATACATTTTAAAAGCTGTTATTAAGACCAGTAAATGATGTTTTTACCACTGTATTATTCATATTTCCCCATTCTACCTGTATTAATGTGAAGTGTTTTGGTAATAAATAGACTTATTATAACAGCGACAGCATCAGGTTCATTAGGCTACTGTCACTTGCCGCATTTACACCGCATGTATCAAGTGAACCAATTCTGATTTTCTACTCCAATGTGACCGATCGGATATGACCCATGACAGTGTAAGCAGGAAAAAAGCACATGGATTCCCATATTTTCAGATCGGTTTCAGGCCTCAATCATATGCAGAAATAAATCTGATATGAATCTGATACTAGGGCTGCAACAAACGATTATTTTGATGGTGGATTAATCTAACGATTATTAGAACGATTAATAATCGGCAATTAATCGACAAAAGTTCAGTTTAACTCTTTCCCTGCCAGCTTTTTTTTAAAGATACCAGCCTATGCCAGCGTTTTTTAACATTTTAACCAAATTTTAATGGCTCACAGTATGTTTTCTGTAAAGAATATATGGACAAACAATATGTCAAATGAAAGAACAGAGTCTCTGCTTTTAAACAAAGGAAACCGTATTCTTCAATCTTGATTTGTTCTTTTTTTCTCACTCCGTTGATGTGGGAAGGTTTCTTCCAAAATGCATCATTTTGATTAAACAGCTGAGATAATTAACGTTTTTTGTCAAAGATACCGCTCAGATTACACTCAGAACAATCATTAAAAACCGATAAGAAATATACATTCTAGGTTCTGGTATTCTGTCCTTTTTCCCAATGGTGATTGCCGTAAGAACTTATCTTTGGCGGGGAACAGTTACACTCTAGCGCTAAAGTGCTGTAGTGGTCAAATTGTGATATTGCAGACCCTTAAATTAAGTCACGTAATCAAACGACTACTCGACAACAAGAATATTTGTCGATTTTTTTTTACATATTGTCGACAATGTTGACTAATCGTTTCAGCCCTATCTGATACGTGTAGTATCTTCTGCCATGTAAGCAGACAGATCGGATATTCAGCCGTCATTGTGAGTTGTACATCATTAATTCCTTTCAAACAGAGCGATGATCCCCGATAATTATTATACAATTGCCAGGAAACAAGAGTTAAGTGAGTTTGTCAATTATTTGAAAACTATTGGTAGGCTCTATTTAGCAACATCCTGCATGAATGCATTTACATCCTTATCATCAAACTGAATCTCAAGACGAGAGAATAGCGTTGTCTGGTTAAATGCAGTTTTAAAATATGAAATAAATACAAATTAAATTCATCAAAATATAAAAATGATCAACACAAAAATACAAATCGCTTTAATAAACTTGATCGCTCAGCAACCTTTAAAACAGTGATCTGTTCCACACAACGGAGAACACAGACACAAGCTTTACTTTAGACAGACTTCACTTGACTGAACATTATGATCATACACCGACCTAAGTGTCTATGTCTTGTCTTGTATTGAGCGGTTTTCCATTCGGTCTGCATGAGCTTGTTCAAAACATCGCAATGATGAAAAACTTTCTCAGACTTTAAAACATTAACGATTAAGTCATTTTTGAGCTCACATTTTCTTGCTCGTCATATGAATGAAAATGTGCTGCTGTTATATCCTGTGCCTTTGAGATGATTTTACTCAAATTTACGGACTTATTTCCCAGATGTGATGTCAAGGCTTTGTGTATAGTTTGTATAGCCTATAGTTATATTGCGTTTAATGATTCATGACCGTACCTGTCAGCATGTGAGACCAGTGATCATGGTGATCTTCTGTCCTGTTTGCCATCACGGGTCTCAAATGTTGAACATTTTACAAGCGTTTCCTTGATACATAAATAAACGGGAGACTCTCGGTCAAAACAACAGTTTTGTCAATGTATGGAAATGGACCAGCAACCACATGGATATCAAAACACTTCAACACAGCCTCCATTATTCGCAAACTGCGGATAAACCTTGAAAAAGGATCTATGAGCCCGCCAAATCACAGAGGTGCCGATTCACACAGGACTAATGTTATCACAGGACCTCTGTGTTTGTCAAAATATGTCAGGTTATTTGTGGGGGAATTTTTACTTTACAAATTTCAGTCATGGCCGAATCGCACAGGATTAAGATCACCGACAACCACTGCTATTATTACAAATGACCAGAGGTCCCCAGGTAACACTAGTCCCGTGTGAATAGGGCTCAAGACTCCACTGTGTTCTGTTATGCTCTGTAATAATGCACTGAACAATTTGCTTTTATTTTCATTTGACACATTTATCTTCCTAAACGTGCTGAGCTTAATCCTCCTCTCAGAACCTTTCAAAGTCTTTTCGTTCTTTTTGTCATTTTTCTGCATTTACCAATAAATATATAAGCAAAGCCATTTAAGTAAAAAAGAAAAAAACAATATATGCTACATAATAATAATCCAATAATATAACTGATTTAGCCCTATTTGTCTAAATATAAAGGAAGCGGTAAATAAAGCAAACCGCTCTATTGAGCCCTTAAAACACAGCAAGGGAAATTCTGTCACTTTGACAGCCCTACATTCACCATTAAAACATGTGCACGTGACATGACATCACAGTACATTATCATGTGACTTTGTGTGTGAAGGGGCACTGGGGGACTAATCCTGGGACACATTATCACTTCTCAACTCAACTCAACTCAACTTTATTTATATAGCGCTTTTTACAATTTTCATTGTTACAAAGCAGCTGTACATGAGACACATTTAATACAAGTATGAATTCTAAAGCAGCCCCCCCGGCCAGGCAGATAGTGCAAAACAATATGCAAACGGTGGTGAGGAACCCAAAACTCCCATCGAGAAAAAAAACCTCAGGGGAACCCAGGCCCAACCAGGGGATTCCAGTTCCCCTCTGGCAAAAGCTGCTGCCTCTGCACAAGCTCATCAGTGCTTGCACAACAAGGCTTAATAAAAATATAAAAATTAAAGATTATCATTAACAATCTAATAGCATTTGAAATGTTGTAGAAAAAAACAAAGTTGTCGCGTCCTTTATCCAGCTCTATCCTCTTAGCACTTGTCAGGTCACCGCTTCCCATTCTCAGCTCTGCCATCAGGTCTGGGCATGAACTGCATCCTGCGGTAACCTTGGAACAAAGAGACAAGACTGGCTGAGAGTAGAGTACTGTTCTGCACTCTTTGATGCAACAAGTACATCATTTGTTGTTGGATGTGTTCCTGGTTCCGGTTGATCTAAATAATGCAGCCTAAATCCTCTGAGGATTAATATTATGGAGGTGTAGTGTATGCAAGATTAAAAAGATGAGTCTTTAGTCTAGATTTAAACTGACAGAGTGTGTCTGCCTCCCGGACCGTGCAGGGAAGAATATTCCAAAGTTTAGGCGCTAGATAAGAAAAGGATCTACCACCTGCACTTGATTTTGAAATTCTAGGTATTACCAACTGACAGGACCCCTTAGAACGTAATGTACGTGGTGGTCTGTAATACAATAGAAGTTCATTCAAATACTGCGGCGCTAGACCATGTAGGGCTTTATAGGTAATAAGCAAGATCTTAAAGTTAATGCGATGCTTTATAGGTAACCAGTGCAAGGTTGACAGAACCGGGGTTATATGCTCATACTTTTTTGTACGTGTAAGAACTCGAGCTGCCGCGTTTTGAACCAGTTGCAGTTTTTGTAATAGGCCCGCAGGGCAACCACCTAGAAGTGCATTACAGTAATCTAGTCTTGATGTCATGAATGCATGAATTAATTTCTCTGCATCTGACAGTGACAGCATATGACGTAATTTAGATATATTCTTAAGATGGAAAAATGCAATTTTACAGGTGTTTGCGACATGGCTTTCAAATGAGAGAGTACTGTCAAATACAACGCCAAGATTCTTAGCTGATGACGAGGATTTTATGGAGCATCCGTCAATCGTTAAGCAGTATTCTTGGTTGTTACGCATAGCAGTTTTCGGTCCAGTAAGTAACACTTCTGTTTTGTCCGAGTTTAGTAGTAAAAAATTGTTACTCATCCACATTTTTAAGTCAACTATGCAATCCTTTATTCGATGAAACTGCTGGGTTTCATGAGGCATCGAGGAAATATAAAGTTGAGTATCATCAGCATAACAGTGAAAGCTAATTCCGTGTCGCTTTATTATATCTCCTAGAGGTAGCATGTATAATGCGAAGAGCAGGGGTCCCAAGACTGAGCCCTGTGGTACACCGTACTGGACTTGTGATTTGCGGGACAGCTCATTGTTTATTGCTACAAATTGAAAACGGTCGGATAAATAAGACTTAAACCATTTCAATGCTATTCCGTTAATGCCGACGTAATTTTCGAGTCTATGTAGAAGTATGCTGTGGTCAATGGTGTCAAATGCAGCACTGAGGTCTAGCAGCACCAATAACGAAATACAGCCACGGTCAGACGCTAAAAGCAGATCATTTGTAACTCTGATCAAAGCAGTCTCTGTACTGTGACATGCTCGAAATCCAGACTGGAATTCATCATTAATGTCATTCCTTTGGAGGAAGGAGCATAATTGAGTTGAAACTACTTTTTCCAGAACTTTAGATATAAAAGGTAAATTCGATATAGGCCTGTAATTCCCTAGTTCTTTGGGGTCGAGTTTGGTTTTTTTTAAAAGAGGCCTTATAACAGCCACCTTAAATGCTTTAGGCACATGTCCTAATGTCAGAGATGAGTTAATAATACTAAGAAGAGGATCTATAATTTCGGGGAGCATTTCTTTCAGTAGTTTTGTAGGTATAGGGTCTAGCATGCATGTTGATGATTTAGATGATTTAATGATTTTAGACAGTTCATCGTGATCTACTGTAGAAAATAATTGCAATTTCTCCTTAGGGGTGCTGTAGTTAGTTTGTTCAGCGGATTTCACTACAGGTTGCATTGTTATAATTTTTTCTCTTATATCTTGGATTTTACTTGTGAAGTAGTTCATAAATTCATCACTGTTATGCTGATAATCAGAATCTGACGTCGATGACGACTTATTTTTTGTTAATTTAGCCACGGTGTTAAATAAGAACCTAGGGTTGTGATGGTTTTCCTCTATTAGTGTTGAAAAGTAGGCGGATCTAGACGTTTTTATTGCATTCCTGTAATTTCGAGTACTATCCTTCCATGCTATACGAAATACCTCTAAATTCGTTTTCTTAAAGTTGCGCTCCATTTTACGGGATGCTTTTTTTAGAGTCTGAGTGTGTTCATTATACCACGGTGTTGGGCTGCTATTTTTTATTTTCTTTAAACGCAGAGGAGCAACTGTGTCTAATATTTCCGAGAAAGTAGAGTTAAAATTTTCAATAGTAGTGTCAAAATCGTCAACGTTATTACTCATGCTGGATATTTTAGACAATTCAGGCAGATTATCGAGAAACGCATCTTTGGTAGTTGAAGTAATCGTTCTACCATATTTGTAACAAGGAGTTTGATTTGCAGCCGTAGGCCATTGAAGCAAACATAATATCAGATGATGATCCGAAATATCTTCACTCTGCTGAACGATTTTAACATCGTCCACATTTATACCATAAGAAAGTATTAAATCTAAAGTATGATTACGAAGGTGAGTGGGTCCTGACACATGTTGACTAACGCCCATGGAGTTAAGAGTGTCTTTGAAAGCCAGTCCCAAGGCATCTGTATCATTGTCTACATGGATATTAAAGTCACCGACGACAAGGACTCTATCTGCGGCCAGTACTAGTTCTGATAAGAACCCACCAAAATCTTTAATAAAATCTGTGTGGTGCCCTGGAGGCCTATATACAATAGCTAGAATAAATTTTAAAAATGTTTTGTCCTTAGTATTAGGTGTCGATACGTGAAGTACCATGACTTCGAAAGAACTGTACTTAAAATTAGACTTCTGAGAGGTAATAAAAGAATTCTTGTAAAGTGCAGCGACACCTCCCCCTCTACCTTTTAGACGAGGCTCGTGTTTATAGTAATAATCATGGGGAACGGATTCATTTAGAGTAATAAAATCATCTGGCTTTAGCCATGTTTCTGTCAAACAAAGCATGTCTATTTTATGATCGGTTATCAAATCGTTAACAAAAAGTGCTTTATTTGAGAGAGATCTAATATTAAGCAATCCGAGTCGTAACAGCTGATTATCTGTATTTTGTTCATGTTTGATTTGTTTAACGTTTATTAAATTACTTTCAAGAGGTTTACGCAATATCTTATGTTTGCTAATCCGGGGGACAGACACAGTCTCTATTTTATGTTGTTTGTAAGAAGGGATTATTACATGTTGTATATTTTGTGTATTCTGTAACGCGAGACGGCAAGCAGACAGTTGGTTAAGCCATTCTGTCTCCTTCCTGACCTGGGCCCTAGGTAGTCAGACTTTAGCATTATTAAGACTGTGTGCCAAATTTCTAGAGAGGAGGGAAACCCCATCCCAGGAGGGATGGAGACCATCTCGTTTCAACAGGTCAGGTCTGCCCTCAAAACTCTTCCAGTTATTTATAAAATCTATATTATTCTGCAGGCACCACTCAGACAACCAGCCATTTAGTGATGATAATCTGCTATAAATCTCATCACCACGGTAAGCAGTAAGGGGGCCAGAGAATATTACAGTGTCTGACATCGTTTTTGCGAGCTCACACACCTCTTTAATATTATCTTTAGTGATCTCCGATTGACGGAGTCTAACATCATTTGTGCCGACATGAATAACAATCTTACTGTATTTACGATTAGCCTTAGCCAGCACATTTAAATTTGACTTGATGTCAGGCGCTCTGGCTCCCGGTAAACATTTGACTATTGTGGCTGGTGTCTCTATGTTAACGTTCCGGACAATAGAATCACCGATCACTAGGGCACTTTCAGCAGGTTTCTCAGTCGGTGCGTCACTGAGCGGGGCAAACCTGTTCGAGACTTTAATCGGAACGGTTGAGTGATGTTTTGTCCTGCGACTATGCCGTCTCACCGTCACAAAGTTTCCCAGCTGCAGGGGATTTTCAACCGGAACCGAGCTGTGTGCGCTAACATTGCTCGCATCCGAAGTGTTTTCTACGGTCCTTACACTCTTACTATCCTCAAATAAAGATTGGATGCGAGACTCTAATTCTAAAATCTTCTCCGTCAGCCTAACTACTTCCCTGCATTTATCACATGTAAAACCCTCGCCGCTGACAGAGAAGGCTAAACTAAACATATGACATGAGGTGCAAGTAACAACAATAGGAATAGAAGCCATAACTCACCGGGTATGAAGTGCAATCCTAACTTACCAAGGTTGCTTGATGAGTCTTAGTATATACGCTTAAAAAGAGAAACAGTTAGCACACAAGACAAATAGGGGGAGATGATATTCCACAATGTAAACAGAAGGCAAGCTAACACGCTAATATGCTAGCGGCGTTACGTTTCAATGAATATAGGTTTAAAATATAAAGTTATAAATCATCTTCCCAGATCTCTGAATGAAAAGGCTATTAAATAAGCTGCGGTGGAATGACGTTTTTACTTGCCAAGTGCAGTGTAAATGCAGATATCAGATATGTGTCACATTCACATCACTGAGATGTAAACGGTTGTCAAAAAAAAACGGATAGTCGCAGAAACGGAATTGAGCTTCAAGAACTGCAGTGTAAATGTGGCCTTTAAGAGCTAATGCTAATGCTAATGCTAATCCTGTTGATACAGATCTTCCAACTTTACTTATAACAGTGGCCACTGTGTTTATATGAACCTCGCCTGTTTTTGGGATGATCTAGTGTCAATTTCACTGCTAAATATCTAATAAGACGTGAAGGAGAACTTCTGTACCTGTGCTACCACACGCTCGTATGTCAAAAGAAAAGTCTGTGAGTCAAATCGCTTGAAAGTTTAAACAGGAACAACTTTGAAAATGCATGCAAATAATAAACTTTCCTCATGACAAATAACTGCAATGTGTGTGATGTCAGAGATATATACGCTGATGATGAGTGTATGTGAGTGTGTCATCATGAGCAATGATCTCTCTGTTAAAGCAAAATCCAAACTTGCATGTTGCAAACGTGGACTCTTTGTAAGGAAATGCTCACACTGTCTAAGAAAATAAAGGCGGTTTATGATCCAGTGACTGCACATGTGTTGTCATGCAACTAAAATCATGTTCATGTTAAGTTTGGAGCGTTATATCCCAAAAACTTCTATCCTTCTTTCTAAAGGTATATTCTCAATACATAACGTTATTGTTTCCATTGTATGGTGGCAGGACTAAGCCTTTAAATTAATGTAGGACATGTATGTAGTTTTTACAAACAACATTACCAAAAAACATGATGTATGTTCATTTTTAACACAAAATAGTGTCCCGTGTGTGAAAGTTGTTTTCAGTTAAAGGCTGGATCACATTACTAGACATTTGCCCAGATTTTCAGTCTGGAATTGTTGCAGAGAGTCTGCGCTCGTCTGCGCTCGTCTGCGCTCTTATTTTTATATTGCTTACTTTATATTGATATACTGATAGCCATAGCATGTTTGTAACACAGAAGGTCTGGTTACTGAGAGAATGTGTAGTAGGCTCTGCTCTGGTGTTGAAGTAAAGACATGGGGGTCTATTTTAGTATATAAAAAACTGCTGACAACAAAATGTTACATCTGAAATGAATTTATCATGAGCAGAAGTATTTACATTTAGTCATTTAGCAGACGCTTTTATCCACAGAGACTTACAGAGAGTTTAGGAGCAATAAGCGATATGTCATACAGGAGTAATAATACATTAAGTGCCAATACAAAGTTACCGGTTTCAACAAAAGCTAGACCACTACCTGTACTCGACTCATTCGCTAGTTTGCTTGGGTGCGCGCACCAAATATGACGCCATTGCGATGTTCGTGAAGTTCGCTTTGGGTGAGCGCGAGCTCATTTCGCGTGGCGGCGTGCACAACATTTTTTGTGACTCGAGCGAACAGTTTGCGCGGAGCCGCAGTCAACATGAACAGCTTTGAAGAGATTTTGACTGAAAATGTACGCCTGTATAGACATCTTTTTTTATAACTGTGTCTGTTTTACATTGTATTCAGAATAAAACAGTATTTATAAACATTGCTCTTTTGAACTGTTCTTATATCTTCTCATTTTATATAAAATAAAGACATCCAATGGGTTAATCTATGACAATGTACATTTAGCAGTCCCTAAACAACAATAAGTAGAAATGTGTCTGCATTATGCACAGAAATGAAACAGTGAAAAAAAGTTTGATGTTAAAATGTATTAAATCAACAAACAATAGTTTGAAATGCATTTCCCCGTCTATCACACACATCTGCTTCACAAGAGCGAAGTATTTCTTCGAAAATTTTGAAGGTTAAAGAACCGTTAACTAGTGTAAATTAGGCTTGGTACATGATTTTCAGGGAGAAAAAGGGAACTAATGGTGACCTTGTTTTCTGCAGTCAATGTTTTCAAATAAAAGTAGTTGTCCACTTTTTGCCTTTTGTTTCAGTTTTAGGGAATTTTTGATACTGTATATCGGTTACCTGCTTCTAATTTTAAATAATTATTGTTATCGGCCAACAATCTACATATCGGTGCATCTCTAGTTTTGAGTAGTTTTTTTAAATGTTGTGAGAGATGTGGTTAAAGGGACCACGTTAGGAAGAATGTTCCATCATGAAGGAGTTGTGAAGGACAATTAGCGTGAAAGAGATTTACTGCCCTTATGAGAACACAATACAAGACGCCGCTGGTCTGCTGAACACAAATACTTACAAAATGACTAACAAGCAGTGGTGGACGAAGTACACAAACCATGTACTTGAGTAAAAGTAGAGATACCCAAGGAAAAATATTACTCAAGTAAAAGTAGAAGTGCTGTCTTTAAACTTTTATTTGAGTAAAAGTACAAAAGTATTTGCCTTAAAATGTACTCAAGTATCCAAGTACTATTATTTTGATTAAATAAAATAATAAAATATATTTTATGTGCTTTTCTTTTAGCATGTCATAAGAAATACAGAGTATATTATTTTCAGCATAGGCTTAGTTAGATCAGTCTTTGGAAGCTTTTGAAAATAACAATACCTGTTAATAAGGAGAACTCCACTCCACCAGTCATCTGTTTTAGCATCATACATGCACCAATGCAACATTTTCTTATAATATAATCATTGTGTTCCCAACTTGTAATAATTACTTTAATTAGCTCATTGTTTCCTTCTTTAAATTAAAACATGATGTTAGCTATGACAGCATGATTTGTATGATCTTAAAACTGTACATTTAGATAACTTAGAAAGTCACCTCTGATAACAGATCACTCAAAATATTTATGTAGACAAATTCAAGCTGCTTTGAAACTATATATATTTTGAAAAACGCAAATACAAATAAATGTGAATTGAATCGGTGCAGCCTAGTCAAAATATAATTCATTTAAATTCCAACATAAAATGTTAAATTCGATTGATTCCCATTTCACAATATCAGAGCACTCAGCTTGAAAAGTTTCAAATTCAAATATGAAATAAGGTGAAACAGATAAGTTTACTTAGCTGACGACGTGTACAATGTTCATGCTAGCGTAACAGTCTATATTTTAACCAAAATGTGTTCTGCAAGCTACTGTTAGATTTATATCTCTTTATTTTAAATCAGTGAAATTAAAATGTCTTACCTCTATGTGTTCCCTTAGATTGGAAGGAGAATTATTGTATGATGAAGTTGTACAGGACCGAGGCAGGCAGAGAAGGCACTTATAAATGAAAGACTCGTTCTTCTTTTCAACGATTTAAAAAAAATCGCGTAAATAAGGCCATGGGTTTTGTGGCAAGTTAGATTCTGCAGTTTCTTTCATGAATTCACTAAAGACATTGGCAGTCGAAATGTTATGTTGTTGCAGACAGTTTCACTGAATCTGATGTGTTGAATCGTATGTTCGCGCTAAGTAGATAACGTGACCAAGTCGGCAACACGGACAAAACAAAACAAATTCAAAATAAAGCGCGCGATGTACTGTGATTGGTGGCTCGTTTTACCAGTTAAGTTTTTACTGACTTATAAATAAAAACGAACGACTGATTTTGAAAATGTAGTAGAGTAAAAAGTAAGATATTTGACTTTGAAATGTAGTGGAGTTAAAGTAAAAGTCTCCCAAAATTGAAATACTTGAGTAAAGTACAGATACACAAAAAAAACTACTTAAGTACAGTAACGAATTACATTTACTTCGTTACTGTCCACCACTGCTAACAAGTACCCTTTCCATGCCATTCATACTAGAACTGATTCTAAATAATCTTGCTGATTCAAACCTAATTCATCATGAAATGCTCTTAACATACTGATTATTAATATTGTTAATATTAATATTATTAACTAATCATTAATGCTAAATGTAGACACAAGACGTTATATAATCTGTCGCTGCTCAATTCGCACTACAGAAATGATTTGATGGTTGATTCTGTGAATGGAATGAAGGATAATCTGTGTGAAGACCTGACATCTGGAGGTGACTAGACTGTTGCTTGTCAGGGCGTGCGTCTTTTCTGTACTTACCACCCTGGGAGCCTTTAAAAACGAGAAGATTTGAATCTGCTTTTCAGGTGGTTGACACAACGTATTTTTCTCTGTCCACTGGTGGAAGTGTGCTTACTGGTGTTTGTACTGGGGCGGAAGGCGATACGGAGAGCAAAGCAGAATTGTTTCTCTGAGGTGCACTAGTGACCGGCCGAGTCTGGGGGCTGACGCGTGCACATTTTATTTAAACTGAGTAGGAAACTGGTCCATGCGTGAAGCACATGCATAACACAGTCCTCAGATCAGGCTCTACATGTGGTCAGCTAGAAGGACTCTGGAGTGGGCACCCGTCCAAAGACCCGCTCCTGTCCATAGTACCAGAGTTTACAAAAATGTAATCCCACGCCGCACGAATCCATATAAGGTCCCACAAGCCCTCTCACAGACCTCTCACCTCTACACTGAGGTCAATGTGCGCATAAATTAAGAACCCACATTGCATCTCTTAAACTCAATTTAAACTTGTGTGAAGACCAGTGTTGGGTAAATTACTCTAAAAGGTCCTGAATTACTAATTACTAATGACATATTCAATAGTGTAATGAGATTACCGTACAAATGACTCTCCACAAAGTATTGAATGACTTATCCCTAATTTCTTTCTATATCCTTAATGGAAGAGTGATCACTTACTTTACATTTTCAAGGGAAAAGTAATTAAATTACAGTAACTAATGACTTAGTAACTAGTTACATATAACACTGGTGTAGACCTATGCCTTAGTCTCTACGCCATAGGCTACATGTCAGTTTTCATTTATACAATCAGACTGTAGTGTTGGATTTGTTCATGTGTGTGGATTATTAATGCTTATTACACAGTTGATTGGAATACTTGATTCTGATTGGCCCATCGTCACATTTGCAGGTTCGTTATTCCCAGATAACAACTATCAAAACTAATAATACACAGTGACCTGGATGCACCAAATCCTTTTGACAGGTTTTTGACAAACAAAATATAAAAATGTCTTTTAATAACATATATGACATTATATTTATAAATGATTCAACCAAATTGTAACTTATTACTTATTAAATGTGAGTTTCTGGCATTATAAGTGTAACCGTTGTGTTTTAAACAGTAAACCCAGCACTGAATTTCAGCCCCTGCTTCAGTTACAGTGTGTTTAAGAGCCTGTGGTTTCCTGTCCGCTCCTTATAAACATGATGAAATGAACACAGGACTCTTTGTGAGAAACATCAGCTCTGTGCTAAAGGTGAACTCTTCTGAGGGCTGTTTATCAGATGCCACACTGCACTGGTTGCTTGACATTGGAGGAGTGGGGGTTGAGCTCTAGTGGTTGGTTGAGTTTAGGGGGTGTTTGTGGGGTTGGGGGGTCACTTCCTGTTTAGAGCACAGAGACTCAGAGGAAATGTACTGTAATTAGGAAAGTCATGATATGTATCAGCACAAACGTCACTGCTTCTGTTCACTAGTGTACTGTCACAACACTTTCACTTGATCTCAAAACCAGGAAAGTTTCAAAGTTCTTATGAAAAAAGTAGATTTATCTTTAGGGATTTTTCATGCTGAGGTGTTGTGTACTCCTTCCTCAGATCAATGTGAGGTGGTTTCTCTTTATGTCATTGCTGCTTTCACACACACAAAAGTTTGACGCAGCTAGTGTGGAAAATGTCCGATGTCATTCTAGACAACATTCTTCTCAGACAGTGTCTAAAACAATTGAAAACACCAGAGAGTCACTGTAAAGACATGTTGAGTGTGTCACTGCTTGTGTGTCAACATACTTGTAACACACACACATTTGGTTTCAGTTTGTCTCAGCTCTCATATTTAATTCATGTGTCAGTTTCCTTCATTTTTAAACCAAAGCATGTGAAGAATTGAGTAGAAAATCTGTTTAAGAAATCCAGATTCTAAAAGACTTTATTTAGGAGTTATAGCACCTCCAATGCTTTCATTCTATTATGGAGCCCTGCATGTGAAATTTAGGGGAAAAAATAAGTAAATTTTGGCCTTGACGCGGAATGTCTCTCGTCATAGTAGAAGAGAAAGGAAATAGTAGGATCAGGATTGCGATCTCTAATGAGGTTTGATGTTGACACATGCACACTTTCACACACTAGCAGGTCTCTGTTACATTTGAAAGAAAAGGCTTCGAATGGATTTGTGTGGTGAACTAAAGAGGTGAAACTGACGCCATAGTTACTGTTTATTGCTAAAGCTCAAGGTATTCATTTACATTTACATTTAGGCATTTGGCAGACGCTTTTATCCAAAGTGACTTACAGTGCATTTATTACAGGGACAATCCCCTTGGAGCAACGTGGAGTAAAGTGTCTTGCTCAAGGACACACTGGTGGTGGCTGCTGGGATCGAACCAGCAACCTTTGATTTACCAGTTCAGTGGTTTAACCCACTAGACCACCATCTCCAGTACAGGTATACTACGGCGCTCTAAGCAGCTGACCAATCACAACAGATTGGGTCAGCTTGACCAGTCCAAGCATAACGGAAGGATGGTCTTTATAGAAACTGGAAAAGATGTAGCTCAGTGGTAAGAGCCTTGCCTTAACAACGCAAGGTTGTGTGTTCCATCCCAGGGGATTTGGATGAAAGCGTCTGCCAAAATGCATAAATGTAAAAACGAATAGTGAACACCTGTTTAAGTGCACAACAAATACGCAAGAAAGATCTTGAAATATCCTGAAATATGACACCTTTCAAGGGATACTCCACCCAAAAATGAAAATCTGTTGTCATTTAGTCACCCTCAAGCTGTTTCAAGCTTGTATGAATGTAGTTGTTCTGCTAAACACAGAAGATATTTGGAATGTTTGAAACTAAACCGTTCTGGGACACCATTGACCACCACAGTAGACATTTAATTTCTCACATTCTTCAAAATATCTTTTGTTGTTGTTATACATAACAAACAATAATGCAGGCTTGGAACAACTTGAGGGTGAGTAAATGAAGACAAAATGTTTCATCATTTTTTGCTAACCTTTTCCTTCAATTTCTTTAATTAAAGTTGTAGATTTGATTCCTGGGAGGTGCAGCATTATATTGGAGCATGTTGTTTTGTGTAAAATCTGTACTTCATATCATTTCACCACCTGTTATTCAAGATACAAAATTCAAGTTAATGATCCATTTATTGTAATAAGTAACATGTGTTGAACATCATTGAATTTATTGCCTTTAGTGCTACTACTATTAGTAATTAATCAACAAATGTGAGAATCGTTGTGTAAGTTGTTGTACTGTTATTTTGGGCCAAGCAACAAAAGGGGCTGTATCTACAATATGGAGTTTGATGTTTTTCTAGAAGTCATTATACTTTTGGTGGTGATGCCCCTGCATTGCTGCTTGCAGCTATATTGAACTCTAGCTATTCTGTAGGTACCAATATGCTTTTTCTTATTGTCTTGTGTGTTTGGCTTTCAAACGTGTGTACCTGTGAATTTGTGTTTAACGGTGAATGAAATCCCTTTCAGTTTGGATGGGTGAACTTCTCCGTATCATCAGTCTGTGAAATGTTTGGGGGAAATGGACAATAGTGTCATTATTATGTAATTTGTGTTATGTATGACAGGCCCTGGATTTTTGGGAAAAAACAGATGCAGCATTACTTTAATTGTAAACCTTTCCAGGAAAGGCCTGAGAATATAAACTGTTGCAGTAATTCACTGCCATTATTCTGAATGTGTCATTGATAATAGAAACGAAAACAAGTCTCTCTCTGCGTTTACTCTGTGCAGTGAGTGGCAGGGAGAAACTGCACATTCAGTTCACCGTACGGCAGACGACATGTTAATAAAAGAGTACAGGACTGCGTGATTGACTGTTTGGAAATATGAACATGAACACTGTTCGTCTGTAAATAAGCACACGTCTATACATTAGGGGTGGGACAATGTATCGATATGGCGATGTATCGTCGTCCTCCTCCGTGCCATATGAGAATGGATACGCTGACGCTAAACATCGATATATTAAATAATTAATTTAACAAGACAATATAAATCTATTTTCAAGCGTTATTACGTCATGGCTCCACTTGGTGTTGCTTATAAAAGGAATGAGGGAGACGTGAACAAACGTTAACTATTCCGAGAAAGAGTTTAGGATGGTAGATAGTGCTTGTAAAATAATATTAACTTATTGGCCAATAAGATGTGTAAATTCAGAATGTTCAGAGAATAGAAGTGAAACCGGTCTAAAGTTGCAACTTAAAAACTACACGATGACACCATAAATATGTAATTTAGAGTGATGTCATCCAGCAACACAATCCACAAAATCCTAGTAGAAACACTGTAATAATCGCAGCATATTAATAATTTGACAGTAAAAGGCTAGTTTTTGGTGATATGTGTGAATATTGTCGATCCACAATATCATGGTCCATCAGTTCAGTCTCAGGATGAAGGTCCTACACTCATGTGATGTTTGGTTTCAGACGGCTCTAGTGTACATTCCCTGCATTACCCTCACCCTTACAACATCAGACACACTCTTATCTACTGCAGATGTTGTTTTGACACAAACCCCTCAGACAACATGCTTCCTCACTTTCTGGATTGTTTCTAATGGGCCTGATTTAATTGATCATTTTTGCCTTTTCTGTGTTTTGGAAGATCCGCGTAAATGACACACACACGCACAAATATGTCACAAACACACACCACACACATACAATTCTATTCAAGTTTATTTATATAGCGCTTTCACAATGTGCATTGTTCAAAAAGCTGCTTTAAAGGAGCAAATAAGAAAAAAGCACAGATAGGTAAAACACAGCACAGTGCATGGTGTTTATAGAATAAGCAAGATCATTCTAATAAATAAGTGAGCAGGCCAACACTGCCCTGCTGTGGCAAGGAACCCAAACTCCAATGATTGATTAATGGAGAAAAAAAACTGGAGAAAACAGGCTCATCCGGGAGGGCCAGATCCCCTCTGACGTGTCAAAGCTGCACTCAGTGACCCCGACCAAAAGCCACCGAGCAAACATCCATGAGGAAGAGGGAGAGCCCACCATCTGCAACCCAGAAAGTCCCACCTACCGAAAACAGTGCCGGTTCAACCTGGTCCCGCTCCACGATCGACACCAGAAAACAGAGGAACTACCAGGGAAAATAGTAATGGCATGTTGTAGCTTTATTCCTCTGTTGTCCGACATCAACCAAAAAACAAGACCAGACCTACACATCCACCTAACCACAACCTGGAGCCCCCCCACTCCCCACAAACACCCACCCAACAACCGCCAATCAGGGCCACTGAATGCAGCTATAACTTCAAACTGCTGACATGTGATGTAAGTTTAGCATTAAATACCAAGTATTGTAACTTCAGCATTAATGTGACAAGTAGTCTGTCTTTGCTCTTGTGGGGATTGAATTGTCTGAGCTGGGATGGTCAAATGGTTGCCTTTCTCTTGGGTGGTGAGGGAATTGCCTGGGATGGTCCGTCAGTCCGCAGGCTCTTGCTGGAGGATGGCACGGGATGTTCATCTAGGCCTGGTGGAATCTCTCCATACCTCAGAATGGGCATCTGAGGCGGAGGCAGAAAGAGAATAATAAGCATAGCTGCTGTTCATTAACTATGCATTCAGTGAAAGCTTGGCTGAAAAGATGTGTCTTTAATATAGATTTAAATTGTGCTAAGTATGAGAAAGCTAGACCCCCCCTTTGATGGATTTAGTTATTCTAGGTGTTATTAAAAGTCTTGAGTTTTGAGATCTTAGAGTTGTAATGGGTTGTAATGTGATAGAAGGTCTGTTATGTAGGTAGGGGTTTAAACTATTTAAGGCTTTATAAGTAATTAAAAGAATTTTAAAATCAATGCGATACTTAATGGGTAGCCAGTGAAGCGATGATAAAACTGGGGTTACGTGATCGTATTTTCTTGACCTAGTAAGAACTCTGGCAGCAGCATTCTGAACTAACTGTAGTTTGTTTATTGATGATACAGGACAAACACTAAGTAGAGCATTACAATAGTCAAGTCGTGAGGTCACAAATGCATGAATAAGCTTTTCTGTGTCAGCAACACACAAACTATTTCGTAATTTGGCAACATTTCTAAGGGGGAAGAAGGCTGTTTTTGTGATATTTGAGATGTGATTTTTAAATGACAGGTTGCCGTCTAATATAACGCCTAGATCTTTAACTGTATTTGTTGGAGTAACAGTGCAGCTTTTAATTTTACAGGCTGTGATCGCAGATATTCTGTTTACTTGATTTTGGTGCTATAAGTTATATTTCTGTTTTGTTAGAGTTTAAAAGAAGGAAATTACTAGTCATCCAATGTTTTATATCTTTGATGCTCTCTGCCAGTTTAGATAGTTTGAAGGAATCATCTGGTCTTGATGAGATATATAGCCGAGTATCATCTGCATAACAGTGGAAGCTAATTCCATGTTTTCTAATAATGTTGCCAAGGGGCAGCATGTATATGGAGAAAAGCAAGGGTCCTAAAACCGATCCCTGAGGTAATCCATAATTGACTTGCGTTAGATTTGACAATTCCCCATTTAAATGGACGTATTGATATCTGTCTGTTAAGTAAGATCTGAACCATTGTAGTGCCTGTCACTGAATACCGGTATAAATGAGTTCGCAGTCTAAAAGTATATTATGGTCCACAATATCAAACGCACCACTAAGGTCAAGAAAGGCCTGGAAGTGAGATGTTAACTTCATCAGATGATATAAGAAGGTCGAGTGCTGTTTCAGTGCTATGATACGGTCTACAGCCAGACTGAAATTTTGGTGTATGTCATTATTTTGTAGGAAAGAACACAACTGAGTGGACACTACTTTTTCTATTACTCTAGACAAGTACGGGAGATTTGAAATCGGTCTATAGCTTCCAAGTTCATTGGGTTCTAAGTAAATTTTTTGATAAGAGGCTTAAAGCGGCAGTCCGAAAGATTGAACTCTTTGTCGCCATCTCAGTTTGTAATTGCTACTGCAGGTGATGTGTGGAGGTATTTCTTTACGTGAGTTGTGATTGGGCACTGCTCAGCAGCGCAGATGAGTCTGATGTTTTGAGTCGTGGCCTGTGACAGTGCAGCGGTGAGAATCTTCTCTCTACACCAGTAGCGCATAATAAACACAGATTACATGGCAGATGATATAACACGAAACAAATAAGAACATAAACAGACACAAATAGTGCAAATGGAAGCTGTGTTGAAGTGTTTTCATATTATTTGGGGGCTGGGTCATTTTGTTATTTCTCATGGAAACTGCCGTGAAGTGAACCAGACAGAAGATCCCCGAACGCAGGTCTTAGATGTTGACAGGCACGGTCATAAATCATTATACACCATACAATTATTTATACTATATGCAAAGCCTTGCCATCATGTCCGGGATATAAGTCTGTAAATTTTAGTAAAATCACAGGCTTCATTTCTAATCATATGAGGTCCCCAGATGATACTAATCCTGTTCGAATAGGTCTTAAATTACATTAATCATAATGAACATAACAAAAAGAGGGAAAGAACAACCGTTGAAACTGTACCCGTCTGTGTTAACAAGTGCGCAACGGTTTTCTGTTATCCCTTGAAATATTGAAATGTCTTAATGTTAACGTTACCTGTTCAGAAGAAATAAAGCAATGTCTGCATCTGTTTACAATCCTTTCAGATCTCAGAGTTCCCGCCACCTTTGAAATCCCTTGTCAATATTAATTCTTGTTTTCCCACGAGTACGATCACATTCCCTGTTTCTTAACTGTCATCAGTTCTTTCTTTCTTGTTTTTCACAAATGATGAATCCCCAGATGTCAACACTGCTTGGTTTTTATAAGTAAAAGTTCTAAACGCTGCCATAAATAATACTAAACATTGTATAATATCCTACCCAGCAGTTGTGAGTTACCATAAAAAAAAACGCATCCACATGCGGGCAAGCAGCCGCATCCTCTTGTTCTGTGTACGAATGTGTTGAAATTACACATAGACGAAAGACATCATATAAGGATCTCCGGGATAATCGACCCGACAGGCAAATTACAAACCATTATAACAAGCTTTCCGCATCGAATCAAGCAAGGGTAATGACACAATTTTAAACACCCATTTTTACTCAAAAGAAATTGCGGACAGCCGCTTTAATGACATACAGTGAGGGAAATAGGTATCTGACCCCCTGATGATTTTGTAAGTTGGCCTGCTTAAAAAGAATTGAAGGGTCTTTATTTTTTATGGTGGGTTTATTTTAACTGATAGAAATAGAATATAAAAAATGTTCTTTTATATTAATTTTATAAATTGATTTGCATTTCAGTCAGTGAAATAAGTTATTGGTGACCGAGCAGGGTTTCTCCACCAAGCACAGAGATAAAACATTTCTGATAGTTGGTCACCAGGTTTGCACATGTGTCAGGAGACATTTAGTCCACTCCTCTGTAAATCTTTAAGGTTTCTTTGCTATCTCTCAGCAAATTGGAGTTTTCCAAATAGGACCTTGCGGGTGCGTCAGGATTTAAATATTTTGTGTCATAGCGTGTCACCAATGGTTTGCTTGCTAACTGTGGTCCCAGCTGTCTTGAAATCATTAACAGGCTTCTTCCGTGTAGTTCTGGGCTGATCTTTAACCTTACTCATGATCATCTTCACTCCATTGGGGAAATCTTGCAGGGAGCTCCAGACCAATGGCATTTGATAGTTATTTTGTATTTCTTCTACTTCCAAATGATCGCACCAACAGTTGACTCCTTCTCATCACGCTTCTGTCTGTAGCCTATTCAAGGTTTGTGCAGGTCTACAATCTCGTCCCTGACATCCATAAGACCTATTTGGTCTGGACCATGGTGCTGGAAAAGGTTGAAATGAAAGATACAGTTTCTGTTGGCAGGCATCTTTTATATACATAACAAGCTGATTTAGGAGTACTGTCTTAAAGTGACAGGACTAATCTGTGGTCCATAGGCACATAACCAATCTGTGGAGTCTGAATTCTTGCTACTTGGTAGGGGATCAAAAACTTATTTCACTGAATGAAACGAAAATCAATTTATAGCCTTTATATAACAGTTTTTTATATTCTGTCTCTATCAGTTAAAATAAACTTACCAGAAAAAATCTTGTCATTTCTTTGTTAGTAGACAAACTAACAAAATCAGTAGGGGATCAAATACTTATTTCCCTCACTGTATACACACACATACACATACACGGACACACACACACACACACAGGTTTTTTGAGGATACTAGTGAGGACATTACATAGACTTCCATTGATTTCCTATCTGGCTTGTGATATATTCTATCCTCTATCCCTGACCTTTAACCTAATAATCACACACACACATGTGTCCTCTATTACATATAAAGATAAACACTATTTGAGCCAATGATGAGCCTTTTATTTAGTGAGGACCAGTCAAATGTCCTCACAAGTGGGTTCACACTCACAAAATAGCTAAAACAGTACACACACACACACACACACTCCACCCTCTGAAGCCTTGAGGGTGTGATGAAATCTGCCGCTGCCGGACTAAAACCTTGTTCCTCAAGATTCTTCACATGCACTGGATGATGTCCTGCATTATTTTCGGTTTCGCTCATGTCACACACTTGTGTATGGAGACGCACAGAGTTGTGTTGTTTTGTGTAGGTGATGTTGGCTGAAGAATGATGATGTGTGGTTGTGAGGGTGTGGTGTTGATCCCCCACACTTCTCTGAGCATGTTCTCGCATGAACACAAGTTGCAAGCGTTTGCGTCATTGAGTTGAGTTGAGTTGAGCCACTTTGGTTGTTTTTGACTTTGGTTGCCCAACAGGTCACTGCCTGAAACACAACAGATTATGCAAAAATTAAAGGGAAGGTTTTACATCCCTCACACGCACCTCTCAAAACATGTTTGTTCATGATGTGGTCGTGAGGGGGTTTTCAAGTGTAACCTCTTGTTTTACTTGCGGAGTAAAGACACTTGGCACTCACTATGAACATGGACAGAAAGTGGACATGATGTTAAAGTACAAAAACTTACACAAGACTTACACAAGCTTCATATGTGACCTTGGGTAACAAAACCAGTCTGAAGTCAAAAGCCAAAAACACACTGTATGGGTCAAAATGACAGATTTTATGCCAATAATCATACGGATATGAAGTAAACATCATGTTCCATGAAGATAGTTTGTACATTTCCTACCGTAAATATATCAAAACTTTATTTTTGTGAGGGGATTCAGCTAAATCACAAAAAAAGTCCAGAAACAGGTCTAGAAACTTCACTCACTGCCGCCGCTCTGCTCTCTACATGTTACTACACATTACTACATGTATATTATGTCATTACTAGTTTTAATCTGTTAATCTCTCCAAAAAGAACCAGTCCTAACAAACCAAACATCTTATTTATTCAGTGTTCAGATGATGTCTACTATCAAATGATCGAGTTGTTTTTGTAATATAAATAAAACTTTTACTTCAGATTTCCAATGTTTTAGTTCCAATGAACAATTCCTGGTGTAGTGGCACAGATCACACACACTTAACTCATCATTAAGTTTGCGTGTGGAGCTCTTCTCAGTCAGTCAGAATGGACTTGATGTTTTCTCTCATGAAGGGTGTTAAACTGAAATCACACACTTGACTTTCTCTGACTGAAGAATGGCAGTCAAGGACAACACCTACACGGTTGTGTGTTTTATTCAGCTGTACTGCAGTGTGCGTCGGTGAACAAACAGTTGTAAATCATCACAGCTGAGCCTCTTATCTCTTGAGAACCCTTCAGACCCATGACTGTGATGAAACACCACTGCTAAATCATATCTGACTGTATATTAGTTTCTTTTGTCACGCATGCCTCATTCCCACAAAAGAAGGTTTGTGAGTCCTTTAAGATGTGTTTGTAATAAACTGCACATGTGCTGTCCACCTGCACACACAGACAGCCTTCTGAAAGACACGTTTATATGATGAGGTTCATTTATTTTTAGTAATGCACTGAAGAAAGTGTTCCCCTGTCCAGATCTGGACCTTATGTCATTCTTGTTTGGTTGAGTTCAGTAAAGCCTGACGGCCCTTATGTGGCCCACATGTGGTTAATAGACTAAAAGCCAGAATTTAACCATATCTAGACCACAACAATAACATTTTGTTATTTAAATATTCAATAAACACAATATTAAACACAAACACTGATCTTAAAAAATATTTTTTTATTACAAATTTTGCAAAAGATCAACTACACTCAACTACACAAATAGATTCAAAATCATTTGCTTTTGTGATGTTACATGTACTCAAATATCTTCAGGTAGTCTTGTAATCAGTTTTTTTTTATAATATTTTACATTGAAAGAGTGTATCTTGCATATTTGTAAACTAGTACAGTAAACTAACATTCTAAGAGGAAATTTACTAAACTTATATACTTAAGTATACTGAAATTAGACGTCTTTTATATTACTGCTTACTTCATTTAATCCCTGATTTTGTTGGTGAGGCCTTCACATAAGAATTTAAACAACAATTTAAAGTAAAAATATGAATTAGTCAATATGAGCCTAGTTTAATCCGTCAGGAGAGTCCATTTTTAGACTATTTAGCGTTATTCCAGTACTAAAGGTGCGATTTGAAATAAAATCACAATTTAAACCCAAGCTTTTGTTATTTAAGAGCGAATCGTGTTCACGCGAACATCATGTAAGTGTCAGAACTGAAAACGCCCTTGTTACGGACATTACATCTGTTATTGACTCCAGGCCCAGCAAACATCCGGTTTTTGGAATGCACCGATCTATGACGACATTGATAGGTTGGACACCACCACAATGACTACTTCTCTAGCACCGCCCACTGAAGCATGACAGAACTGAAGTAACACAAGTGGCTGAACCAGATAGAGATAGAGCAAGCAATAAACAAACATGCCGTTAAAGTGGAAGAAGAATGTGGAAGACTAATGCCGCTTCATAACCTTCCTTCAGATTCCGATATTAGTAATGCGGTTTATAGTTTATTTTTAAAGATGTTCCAGCTCATGTGAAAAAACATGGAGCGTTTGGTCTTTTCCTTTCTCCGAGGATTCCTTCGTGAACAAGGCACAGGTCGACACTGGATTTGTGGAGAGTTTAAAATTATAAAGCAGTGCTGTGCCTTCAATATTGGATCCGATAGGAATGATGCAGCTATCTTATGTGAGTAAAACATGTTTGTACTGTGTGTCACTATTGCTTTGTTAGAGATCTCTTGATGTGCCCTGAGCACAATTCACACGAGATCAGTATTACATGGGGATCTTTAGTCCTTTAGTAATTACCTTTAGTAATAATTGCAGAGGTTGTCTGTGATCTTAAGGTCGTGTGTATCGCCATCTCTGTGATTTGTCAAGCTCATATATAATTTTTCAAGGTTTTATCCACCATTTCTGAATAATGGAGGCTGTTTTGAAGTGTTTTGGTATTATTTGGGGTGCTGGGTGATATCTATAAGTTACCGGGAGTCTCCCGTATAGAAAATATACGCAAATCCTTGATATCACATCTGGGAAATAAGTCCTTATTCCTCAAATAAGGAAATTTGAGTAAAATCATCTTGTGTGAATGCGTCACATGAAATAGTGATGTGTGGCGGTCATTTAAAAATCACAGGAGGTCTTCAGATAATACTGATGCTGTGTGAAAACTGTGAATGGTTCTAATGTGTAACCTAAACAAATTCACAGACATTACACAAACTGTTATCCAATCAAAGAAGTGGGCGTTTCATTTTAAAGTCTTCAATGCGGCACGCCCATTAAAACTGAGCGTTTGCAGAGCTGGCCGCATTGTACCTTTAAACCATTATCGCTGAGGTAAACCCAGATTATTTTGCCAATTTGACAGCATAATCAATGAAAAATTTATCACGTGCAACACTGACACAAACGGCTTCATATTAAATAAAAAATAATTACTTTCAATTGTCAAAACATCCTTACTTACCTAAACTTGAAAAGTTATGAGGAAAGAAGAGAAAGGTGCTGTGAGGACTGCAGGTCGCACTTGATCTCTGTGGGAAATGTCATGTGTTTTTCCAAGTACAATCCAAATGTCAGCCACAAGTTAACGTTTCCTACTATGTGCCGTGCTTCAACATATGTGGTTCTCATGTGTTCGTTGTTATCTGGGCCATATACCCCAAAATAAGATGTGAACCAATTGCACATTCCCGCCATTTCTAAAGTTATGGCAAAACAAATATGGCCCATATATGTTCAACCATGCCATAGCTAGGATTCTCACATGTGGCCCAAATATGCTTTCTATCTGGGGTTGAAACAGGAAATGACTTTCTTGAAGTGAACTCTCCTTTGGGACTTCTGTAAAGGACAATCTCCCAGAATTCCTGTTTGAGTTATGCGGTTAGCTCTGTCATGGACACCTGTGATGAATAAACAAATGGTGGATATGAGTTATAAATGTGCACATGACTCATGCTAAACTCATGGCTTTGACCGAGTGTGAGTGCTTTCCCGCTTGTTTCCATTGCTTTAATAACATCATTTACACTGAGCCGCTTTACTCTTGTGCACTACATATAACATCTCCTTTTGTCCTTCAGCTCAATGTTAATGTCTGCAGTAATACATGTGAATGAGAAGTGATAGAAGCGATGCTTGTGTGCGTTGAGAGAAATGTGCATTCACTTGGGTATTTCTCTGAAAAACATTCAGACAGAAATAAAATCACCACTAACGCGTGTGTGTTAAGAACTTCAATGAATCATGGGTACAATACACTTGTACAGCCGCAAACTGAAATGTATTTTGTGAAAACCTATGTTGCCATGACTTATCGATCACATGATTCTACTTTTGAAGAAACGCCTTAAAAACCTTCAGCCATGTTTCTCTGCCCACAATTAATGTCAGGTCACGTGTGGACCTTTTCATGTGTTCAAGTCTGTTTCGACATTTTTCTGTTTCTCTCATTTACTTATTTATTTTCATTTATTAAATCGGCCAATTGGTCACAGTGCTTTCTTAAAATCAACACTGGCCATTCAAAACTCATATCAGTCCACCACGACTTTCATTTAGCATGAACAGACTCAAAGGCCTTTATCCCAAGAGTTTAGGTCAGATCCACATCAGTGTGCGTTCTGGCGTGTGTAATACTGTATGACCCTCACCCATCAGTCATCAATAAAGGTCCATACATCAACACTGGCTCATATGTTGAAGGACAGAGAAGAGGTCGTGATCTTCACTAAACTTCCTAAAGAAATGAGCTGGTGTGGACAGAAGAGACGCCCATCATCTGATCTTCATCACCTCACATTCTATCGTGTGCTTTGTCCTCGTGCTACACCGAAGCGGTGGGGGGGTGTAATAAACTTCACAGTTTCATTTATAGAGAGGGCGGGAGGGGAATGATGTCACAGCATTGTTTCTGCTTCCTGTGTTTGACCTCTCACAAGCTCAAGGACATCTGACTGCGGCTATTCTCCTGACTCACACACACATACACAGTTCATTAAAGCAGTTTTCATTTCTTTCAGCAGGCATCTTTTATTCACTTAAACGTCTCGTGTGACATTACTGACTGAAGTATTCATAACATCCAGAAGGAAGCCTGTACCAGACAAGCACACGGGTCAGTCCACATACAGACGGCCATAGAATGGAAATATTGAATGTGTGTTGAAAGACTGTGTGTGACCCTACGAGCCAAATCACATCCAGATCAACACTCTTCACTAGCAGAAAGTCAATGCTGCTTTTATTCTCCAGCAGTGAGATTTGACTGCCATCTAATATTCTTATTGTATTGTTTTATACACCACACTATTGTTGGCTTCTCACATTTAACATTTGTTAAAACATTTGAAACAAACAATCTGAAAACTGCTTGAGTGACACCATTGAATGATGTTAATGCATGTTGTTACTGTAGCGACGGTTAAATACCAGACTCTATATATTTTGAGAAACTTGAATTAAGAATCTTATAAAAGCATTTCTGTAGACGGTTCTGAGCATCTTTAATGTTGATTCAGAGCTGCAGCTTCACTGCTCGTCATATAAGATTGTGTCTATGATGTTACCCACAGTCCTCTTGTCTGACAGCACATCGGGTCCAGGCTGACCCAGTAATCTTATGCTAGCGGATCTTAAGAAACTTGTTTATTTTGAGGGACTGATTTAATGAGAACTGATAACACGACTGTGAAAGAGATGGTCTGAATGTGTCATTGTGTAATGGAGATCTGATTCATCGACAAAATAATGAATGATTAGTGATAAACTGGCTGTAATAATCCTGAGATTATCAAAAGAATGATTTGTTGCAGGCCTAGTTTATTGAGTTGATGTTTGTTTGTGTTTGTAGGAGCCGTTTGAAGATGGTTTCGCTAATGGAGATGAGTTGACCCCTGCTGAAGAGGCCGCGGCTAAAGAAGCATCGGAGTCTAAAGGAGTGGTGAAGTTCGGCTGGGTTAAAGGAGTGCTGGTGCGTAACTCTGCTTATCTTCTGTCATCAATTCATTATCAACAAATTCACTTCCATCTGAAATGTGTCAGCAAACAAAAGGATGTTTTCTGTCATTTCCACAAGTGTTTTTTGGTGATTGCAGAAAATGCCTTGTTGTTCAGCACAATACACTCGGGTCATCATCATTCAGATTCATATCATGAAATGGGCAAAAGATTAGAGCTGTAATCGGGCTTCAAAAGTTAGGCCCGACAGTGCCCGAGCCCGACAAGTACATTTTGATTGACAGCTTTTTAAAAGACCGAACCCGTTTACAGCCTGACATTACTCAAATGTGCGGTGTGCACGCTCTGGTCAAGAACGAGTCATTTATACATGTTTTAACATCATTTATTAATGAATAACATAGCCTATAGGACACTTGGAAGTTAGAACAAAGAAATAAATTAAGTCCTCTAACATCGTAACATCTCGGCACTAAAAATGAGTTTTTCTTAACAAATTAAATTAAAATAAATTCTTAATTAAGATGGCCTTCCCTCTTTTCTTCCTTCACCTCTTCACGATTGTCACATGGCAGGGAATTACAGAGTTTACAGGAACCCTCCCATACACAGCCCCGACATTAATTAGTTCTTGCGCCATGTCTCCAAACCCCTCTCCATTTACCATATTAAAAGGCCTAATGTCTTTACAGCAAAAGCGGACACACACTTCTCCGTCATCCTTAGCAGGGATGGGATTTGATGCCGTAACAAACAAATTCATTGTAGGGTGATCTGGGCACTGGCATGTGTTGAACAGCTTCGATTAATATGTCTTATCAGCGATGAAATTACCTGTCGTTTTGCTGTCATACTTCAACAGAATGTCAAATTTTTGGGATTTTACATAACCCACTGGCTCATTATTCTCATTATGCAAATGGTCAAAACTTTTCCACACCTCAAGCCTCCATTTCACCTCCTCTGCATCCATTTCGCATATTTCTCGCACTAATCAAAACCCATCACATGACCGCTCATTTACCACGCAAGCCCGAGCCTGTGTAAAATTATAGAAATTAACCGACGGGACCCGGTCGGTCTGGTTCAGGCAAAGATCTTCAGCTCTACCAAAGATTCTCTGAGCGTCTGAAAGGTTTGAAACAACTGCAGTGCACAGGGATCCATTTAGATGAGGAACACAATACAATATGTAAATCAAAGGAAAGAAAGAAGGGCCTTAAATAGGTTTGCTGCACTTTTCATTCACACGTTTTGTTTTTATTTGGAACTCCGAGTGATTAAAGAATTAGAATGAGCGTCAGGAGAAGGCTAGTGTTAAGTTGTGTCTGTGAGATGATGTGGAGCTGTACCAGGAGATGAGTCTTAAACACATCGTTTCATCCTCATCAACACACCATAGGACTGCAGAAGTCATGAGGTCTTCTGTTTCATGTCTCCTGCTCATTATTATGACACAGACTTCCTCTGCTCTGACGTCACGCTGCTTCTCATGATGTTCTTCAGACTGTCCTGCGTTTCATTTCCATCTAAACCACCACAGGAATCACATCCACATTTAAAGCATTTCAGTCTGAAGAGTTCATGTGTTCTGAAGGAATGATCCTGTGTGTTTACAGCTTCAGTTCCAGTGAAAGAGCATAACCATATTTAACACCTAATGCTAATGCTAATGCTAGTGTAAACTGTACAATCCAGCACTTATCTGTGAAAAGCAGTTTATATTGGATGAATTTATTTAATATCATGGTCATCAAGCTTGTGTCTATTCAGGTTTTTTTCTGGGATTATTTTGCGATATAGGTTTCTATGTAAGGAATATGGTTGTTATGACAGAGATAAGAAGTGGAGGGTTTATTTGGTGATGACAGCCGGCTGCTTGTACATTATCCCGCTTATTACACGCCTACTTGCCACATGAGAAAAAACTGGATTAAAAATTGTATTAGCTCATTTTTAACTGAATGCAGACCTTTAGTGTTACTTTCAGTTTTAAGGTCAGACATGACGTTCAAACGTCACAAACATTCATGTCATATATATGTTATTATAAGACATATTTATATTCCATTTGTCATAAAACCTGTCATCCCGGTCACCGTGTGTTATTGTTTTGAGAAGTTGTTATCTGAGAATAATGAACCGGCAAATGTCACGACTGGCCAATCAGAATCAGGCATTCCAAAGAGCTGTGTTATAATTGTTTTTAGTTGGTCTATCTTATCAGAAGTCTGGTGGTGTTGGTGAATGTGTGTGTTTCAGCTGATGTTCTCAGCATCATCTTGTGTGTGCAGGTGCGCTGCATGTTAAACATATGGGGCGTAATGCTGTTCATTCGCATGACGTGGATCGTGGGTCATGCTGGAATCGGTAGGTTTCTCTCTGCTGAAGGTCTGGAGCACGTCGTCATAAACGCTCTGCTCATCCTCATGTTCTTCTCCTCACAGCGTACTCTTGCATCATCGTGCTGATGGCGACCGTCGTGACGTCCATCACAGGCTGCTCCACCTCAGCCATCGCCACCAACGGCTTCGTACGAGGAGGTAATTCTCCACCTCATGACAGGTGCATGCTGGGATTGATCCAGATCCATTTGACTTCGCTACATTGGGATTGTGTTTCTGTAAATTGTGCTGAAATGAGATTTGGCCACCAGACAGATGTCTTGTGCGCGGCCACTGAGGGTTCTTTCTAAAGCCTGCTGATACTTCCACAAACACTTTTCATGTGTTCTTCAACTCTTCCTTTACTAACTGCACACTTTCATCTCAACAGAGATGGTCCTCGCTGCAGAACACAAGATCCAGAACCAACTCCTCACACTTTAATCACAGTACTTAGCCGCAATTTGGAGAGTTAAGTTGACGTCATGATGTAGTGTACGCCTGTAAGTGATGATCACAGTTTGAACCTGCAGACATCTGTGTCACTGTGGACCAATCACAATGCAATGTGAAGACACTGGGTCTGGGTCTGGTGTTCTGCCGTGAGGAGCAGCTGTACTGTTATAAAGTGATAACAACACAAACACACTCTCACACATGATCTCTGAAGGGCTCCACAGGTAATAGATGTTTGGGTCATTCAGAGGTGTTTTGGATGATGGTCAGAGCTGTGAAGCGCTTGTCTGTTAGTAGAGGACACCTTCCTGTGACGTCACCTCTCTCTCTCTCTTTCTCTGAGAACATGTGAAACTGATAGTGGCTCTTCTCCACAGCACGTCCTGATGCTGTTTCTGTGAGATGTTTTTTCATGAGCGCTTTAGCTGTTTCTTTCTGTGAATGTGATCCTGATGTTTTGTGTGTTTAGTCTTGAGTTTTGTTTTAGACGAGTGACTGACAGCTCTGATGCTGTTTCTCACACTCATCCAGAGTCTTGAGCACACACAGAGAGTCATCCATGTGTGTGTGTGTGCACTGAGGTTTATACCCACAATCTTTGAGATAAGCTTCAATATTTCCTGCAGTGCATGACATCCACATCTTTCACAAACATGAGCGAGTGTATACGCTTCTTCACATTTATATTAATATATCAATTCTGCTATTAATAAAGAAAGAAACAAAACGTTTTTTTAAGGGTTGATTATAAAGCGACATTGGAAACAAACATTCAGCAGATAGTTTGGAACATTATTTGTATTTATGAGCAGAAATGATCTTCTCCAAAAACCTTACATCTAACTGACTCATTCATGAAACATGAGCAGAATGATTCTTTTGTGTAAATCGTTCGTTCAGTCGTTTTGACACAAATTTTTGGATTCATAAAAATGTTTGTGTATTCAAAATGATAGTTGGTGGGAAAGAAATGTCCACCTGCTCCTCACGTGACGTTCTGTATTCTTTGACAAACGGATTTTGATATGAGTGGTTTCAGCATTTTCTTATTCAGTAATATTCTTTATAATAAGATACTGGTAACTGTAGCGATATTCTAAATCACACCACCCAACACTTCTCCAGAATAACGCGCAGAGCCTTCAGAGTGCTCTCAAGCGCCACCAGCTGGTTGTTTTCAGATGATTTCAGGTGTTATTATTTCAGCACTTTGGTTTAACTGATGAATTTATTGGGAAGCATATAACCTTCAACCTTTTCTATTTGTGAATTCGGAGGAGAGTTTTCGGGAAGATCTGTTTTACGGGCAAATGACTCGATGATATTTAAGATGATATTTAGGAATGTTTCATGAATGAGGCCTTATGTGTGTGGTTTTGTTGTTGTTGAGTTGTAATGTGTTGGTAATCTAGTGAAGTCCTTGTGTTGTTGTTGATGTGTGTCTCTCTCTCTCTCTCTCAGGTGGGGCGTATTATCTGATCTCCAGGAGTTTAGGTCCAGAGTTTGGCGGCTCTATCGGTTTGATCTTTGCCTTTGCTAACGCTGTAGCTGTGGCCATGTATGTGGTGGGTTTTGCTGAAACCGTCGTGGACCTGTTACTGGTGAGAATCTCTTCAACAGAAGCCACTGGTGATGCATGATGTGTGTGTGTATTGGGATGTCGATGATGTGTGTTTGTTTTGTAGGATGCTGGGATGGTGATGTTGGACAAGAATAATGACATCCGGATCGTCGGCACCATCACCGTCATTCTGCTGTTGGGTATTTCAGTGGCTGGGATGGAATGGGAGGCAAAGGCATGACATCTCTCGTCCGCTCACTGTTCTGCGATCAGTCCATCAGTGCTGATCTTTACATTCACGAGTGTGATCTTGTGTCTCAGGCTCAAATATTCCTCCTGGTCATTTTGGTGACAGCCATCTTCAACTACTTCATCGGATCTTTCATCGCTGTGGAGTCCAAACAGAAGTACGGCTTCTTCGGCTATGATGGTGAGAGCAGGCAGACACATGTTTAGATCATGAAGACGTTACTTCTGAATGTTGTAGAAAAGAGGAACATAGGTCACTGCCAAGGACGTCTTTGCTAGCTTTCAGATATCATTCATGTGTTATGTGTGAGCTCACAGAACCAACACAGCCAAACAAAAGCACTTGTTGTGTGATGTGTGTCTGTGAAGAAAGTTGTGTCTCCATATATTCACATGATGTGATGACCTTTCAGCTGGCATCTTGGCAGAAAACTTTGGTCCAGACTTTCGAGGTGAAACCTTCTTCTCCGTCTTCTCCATCTTCTTCCCAGCGGCCACAGGCATACTGGCCGGCGCAAACATCTCAGGAGATCTGGCAGTGAGTGCTGGGGGTCTTTTTCTTGTGTTACGATGTTGTGTTGGCACTGTGTGTGTAAATGTTGTTTTGTGAACAGGACCCTCAGATGGCCATCCCCAGAGGAACAATGTTGGCCATTCTCATCACAGGACTGGTGTATGTGGGTGTGGCTGTCTCCACAGGTAAACACGTCATCACACACACTTGGACACTATACTGGTGGGGACATGCCATTGATGCGATATCAGCGTTGTGATCTTGTCTGTCCCCTAAACTTCATAACACAAACATGACGAGACAGTAGATGTAGGACAGGGATCACATTACAGCGTTTGGTTCCATTAACGTCAGTGCTTGGTTGGTTTGGATGATGTGAACGCTGTCTTCTGACCCCGTGAACTGTGCTCGAGTCCAGTTAGAACGTGAGGTCTGGGGTGCGGTTCATGTGACCTCCAGTACGGTGTATACCGATGTGAACACAATCCTCAAAATCACAGAAGTGAACCGCTATTAATGAGGTATTATTTGGTCAAAATGTGTGCTTCAGCTTCAGCGATCTTTAGAGTTTTGCAGTACATTCATAAGACAGATGAAAGTAGTGTTGTGTAGTGGTCCTGAGGACTTTTTGGCAGAAAACACTCACACTGTGTGTTTGTCATGTATCATGTGTGTGTTTCTAGGTGCTTGTATCGTGAGAGACGCCACCGGTGAGGAATATAACTTTACTCTGAGCGCCGGGGCTGTAAACTGTAGTGACGCCGCCTGTAAGTTAGGCTACAACTTCAGTCAGTGTACATCTCAAAATCACTGCAAATACGGCCTTTACAACGACTTCCAGGTACATCATCATCATCATCATTGTGTGTTTGTTTGTGTGTGTGTGTGTGTGTAGAGAGTGGTGATGTAGTAAAGTGTTTGTGTTCAGGTCATGAGCGTGGCGTCTGGGTTCAGTCCTCTCATCACAGCCGGGATCTTCTCAGCCACCCTCTCCTCTGCCCTGGCGTCTCTCGTCAGTGCTCCTAAAGTGTTTCAGGTGAGCGTCTCTCACGGCTTTATGAAGCAAACACTCAGGTTTGACCGGTTCTGTGATTTTCATGTGTTCTTTCCTCAGGCTTTATGTAAAGATAACATCTACCCCGGCATCGCAGGCTTTGCGAAGGGTTACGGTAAAAACAACGAGCCCCTGCGGGGATATTTCCTCACCTTTGGCATCGCTTTGGCTTTCATTCTCATCGGTAGGCAGAAGTTCACAGCACTCACAGAGTTTGAGTGTGACAGGAAATGTGATGTGCTGATGTGTGTTTTCCTGTTCTCCAGCCGATCTGAACATCATCGCTCCCATCATTTCAAACTTCTTTCTGGCCTCGTACGCTCTCATCAACTTCTCGGTGTTTCACGCCTCGCTAGCTAATTCCCCCGGTAAGATTAGCATCACACATCTGAGCTTGAAAAACACAATACACCGCACAACAGATGTCATTATTTACTCGACCTCATGTGTTCGAGTCTTTCTTTCTTTCTTTCTTTCTTCAGTGGAACACAACAGAAGATATTTAGAGAAATGTTCACACAATGGCAGTCGACGTTGTTCTTTGAAATCTCTTTTTCTGTGTTCTGATGAAGAAAGAAACTCATTTCATCCACTGCAGGAATCCTGGAGATGTTATCTTTGATCTTTGATGATGTTGAAATCATTTTCTGATGGTCGTGATTTTGTGCTGTTCCTATTAAAGTTGTATTTTCTGCGTTCTTTTTATTTGTTTTGTGTAAAGAGGTTTGTTTGTCCTCAATTGAAGACCAGCAGGTAGATATCTTCACCTCCGACACACACACACACACACACACACACACACACATGAAGGTAAAGGGTCTTGTCTCTTTAAGATTCTTTATGTCATGTGCTACTGTAGCGTTACGAGGTAACCGTGACTCCACTAAACCTGATGACTGTAGTTTGTGTCCCGTGTTACACAACCCTCGGCTAACTGATGCTAACTCATTTAATCAGATGTGTTCTCATGCTTTGATACCAGTTGTCCGGAGAACATCGAGAAGCTCCGTCACATTCCAGACGCTGCTGTAATCTCTTGATGTTTCTGGATGTCATTCACACAGAACTTTGACTAGCGACTGTTAGCTGGTGTAGTGAGACTTTGATCTGTCCCGTCCTCACGTGCTCCTCTCTCTCTCTCTCTCTCTCTCTCTCTCTGTGTGTTGTGCAGGATGGAGGCCAAGCTTCAAGTATTACAACATGTGGGTGTCTCTGACCGGAGCCGTCCTGTGTTGTGTGGTCATGTTTGTCATCAACTGGTGGGCGGCCCTGTTGACCAACGTCATCGTCATGTCGCTTTACATTTATGTCAGCTATAAGAAGCCAGGTATAGTGAAGCGCGCGTGTGTGTGTGTGTGCGCGCGCGTGCTTGTGTGTGTCTGATGTTCTTGTGCTGGTCTCTGTGTCACAGATGTGAACTGGGGTTCATCCACTCAAGCGTTGACATATCATCAGGCTCTGGCACACAGTTTACAGCTCTGCGGTGTAGCCGATCACGTCAAAACATTCAGGTGAGCCGCGTCCTCTCCACAGTCAACCATCTCTTGTCATTGAAGTGACACCGTGCCTTCCGTCCTCACTGATTCCTACACCAGCGCTCATCAACCCTGCTCCGTCCTGCAGACTGGAGCTCAACCCTGCTCCAGCACACCTCCATCAGATAGTTCTGCTGTGTCTGATTGGGGTTGGAGCTGAAATCTTCAGGACGGTGGATCTCCAGGAGCGGGTTGGAGACCAGTGTGTTGTGTGTGTGGTGGATGTGAGCCGACAGTAATCTCAGGACTCGTGATGTGTGTAATCCTCTGATGTTCTGGATAGGTCGTGAGAAACTCTTGATCGTGTCTTTCAGGCCTCAGTGTTTGGTCATGACGGGACCTCCTACCTGTCGTCCGGCACTTCTTCATCTGGTTCATGCTTTCACAAAGAATGTTGGTCTGATGCTGTGCGGCCACGTGCGAGCCGTGAGTCACCCCATGATGGTTTTGTTGTAGCGGTCAAGATTGAAAGAAGCTCTATTGGCATGATTAAACAAAGGTTACATTGCCAAAGCACAGAAAAATGTTTTCTAAACATGCACAAATACAGATTGAGATAAAAATGAAATAAAAATATATCTACAGTATATATACATACATCTCAATATGAAGAGAAAAGTATTGAGAGTGTTCTCTGTGAGGGCGACAGGATCCTGTTGTGTTGTGTTGTGTTGTGTTGTGTTGTGTTGGTTGTTCTTTTGTCATGGCAGGACTTAACATATTTTGCAGCAGGTTTGAGCTTCTTGCTGTCAAGATGTTTCCATTAGTGTATGTGAGACGCTGATCAATAGTCTGATGGTCAGAAAGTCTGTTGGCTTCTTTCTCCTCAGACGTCTCGGTCTATAAGAATCGTCTGATGGTAAATGATGCTATAATAGCGCATGAACTGTTTCCTGTCGTGTCATTCACAGAGCTCACGTCGACCAAACTTGAAAGAGTTGAACAGTGACATGATTCGCTATCAACGCTGGCTCCTGCACAACAACTCAAAAGCGTTTTACACCTCCGTCGTCTCTGAAGACCTTCGACAGGGAACTCAATTCTTACTGCAGGTGCGTGTCTCTCACTCTTCTGAAGAATGTTGATGTTTGAGTACGAGGCTCAGTCGGTTATGTTCGTCCTCAGAGGGGGAAATGAGTTTCTTGAGAAGCAGCGCTGCGTGAATAACAGCAGGATTATCACTTTTGTGTGAGCGTCTCTTCTGTCATGAGTCTGAAAGTCCATAAGAAGATTATTGTCACGTTATGTTCACTCAGGCCACGGGTTGAGACTTACTTCACATGATCCTCGCAAGCAATCATCACTCAAGTTATGAGACATTTTTCAGGGGTTATGAAATTATTATTCTTTGAAGTGTTTGTACTGTTGAACCAGAGCTGGACAGATAAGAGATGATATCTACAGATGTGTCGTTCTCATGAAACCACTGAAACATCTCGGCAGTAAAGATTTTCATTATAAACATATTCAGCAATAAACATAGTTGTGTTCTCTCCCTCTCTACATCATTTTAAAATAAGAAGGAATTATTCAACTTATGTAATTTATAGCTTTTTCAGTACTGTAAACACGCCCCGATTTGCATTATATGATGTCATTTAAATAGATTAAAATATTCTGAATACAACAACGGGATGTTCTTCTAGATCAGTAGTTCTCTCACTGGTTTGGCAATGGGACCCCTATCTTCTTCAAGTCAAAGATACGACGTATGAAATACTACTGTATAGGTTCTCAAGATGAATATGAGATTGGCAGAAACTGAGTGTTTTATTCCATCTTTAAGGCTATTAAAAAGCAGTCCCAAACTAGTTTCTGTAATAACAATTGTTGGTTTGATTCAGCACTGTAATATAAACAATTACAAAATAAAACAAAGCAAAAATAACATGTAATGTAATAAGCATTTTATTAAAATGTCCTTATATTTCTTAACCACTAGGGGGTGCTGGCCTATAACTTTACGAGTTCTCTCAGAACTTGACCTTGATGAAGCTTGCCAAGTTTCGTTAATGCGTTTGTAAAATACATCATTTTACAACAAAATTCGAAATGGGCGACGCCCACAACTGACAAATGAGGAACACTGGGTATGGTTTGACTCTCTATTCAAACAAGACCACTTTTATGATTTTACACCAAAGTTTTCAAAAGACCAGTAGGTGGCGCTGTGCCATAACTTTGTATGTTACCTCTGGTTATGTCTACCAAGTTTTGTGTCGATACACAAAAGTTTGGCAAAGATACAGCATCCGATTAATTTTTGCATGCACGTTGTCACATTCGTAGACGTGCTATACGAGAACGGATTGATCAAAATATTCTACTAAGTTTTTGCTCAGACTGTCCTCTATGTGTGTGTCAAACTTCACTTTATTCTTATCCTCCAGAACATTCTTGAAGGACTGTTTAGACTCACACAGACACACACACAATTTATAAGCATATGTGGCCGTGAGGACCTCAATTATGGTCCCCACAGTGTCATGAGTCATGTGCAGTCAGGTTAAGGTCCCCACTGACATATAAAAAGCAAGTCACATTAGGGCTGAAACGATTAGTCAACATTGTCGACAATGAAAAATTTCGACAAATATTCTTGTTGTCGAGTAGTCGTTTGATTACTTGAGTTAATTTAAGGGTCTGCAATATCACAATTTGACCACTACGATACTGTAGCGCTAGAGTGTAATGCAGTCTTCCCGAATGCTATCACAGTAGAAGGACACATAGTGAGAATTTTGGCGACCTACAAATGAATGCGAACAAGTAAAGTGTGGGAAAGCTTTACCAAATTGAAAACAAAAAATGCGCTTGTGTGCAATGCATGCAAGGCGGAACTTGCATTCAAAAAGGAAACATCCCGGAGCAGGAAAGAGGCGAGTGTTCTCTATCTAGAGCTAACCAACTAACTTAGCGGTAAATCTTATATGAGAGAATAGAATTTGATTATTATAACACTATTAGGTATTACATAAGAGGAAAATGATTATAAGAGGGGCACGTTAAGTGATAGGAGTCTTATATCTTGCCTTTATTTTTTAAATATTTTCTTCTGTTAGTTGATCTTTTTCATTTACGCCATCAACACCAGTTATCTCATCATTTAAAAAAAACGCTTCCCCGCCAAAGATTTTTAAAGGTTATTTCAGCAATCAGTGTTAGTACTGTTGTACAGCAGGTGGCGCTGTTACACACCTTTGGGAAAAAGTACAGAATACCAGAACCTAGAATGTATATTTCTTATCGGATTTTAATGATTGTTCTGAGTATAATCTGGGCGGAATCTTTGAGAAAAAACTTTATCTCAGCTGTTTAATCAAGATTTTTTGAAGAAACCTTCCCACATCAACGGAGTGAGAAAAAAGGGAACAAATCCAGATTGAAGAATACCGTTTCCTTTGTTTAAAAGCAGAGACTCTTTCATTCATTTGAAATATTGTTCTTCCATATATTTGCTACAGAAAATGTACTGTGAGCCATTTAAGTTCGGTGGAAATAAAAAAAACGGTGGCGTAGGCTGGCAACTTTTTTTTTTTAAAGGCTGGCGGGGAAAGAGTTAAACTGAACTGTTGTCATATAAATGCTGCTTAATGCTTCTGTCAAGAGATTTGTCTACATTTAAAAAAAAATTCACCTGATTTAATTATTTGTTTTTATTTAAAAGTCTGCAGAGAGTTTTGTGTGATTCAAGTTGGACAGAATCGGCAAACTTAAAGAGAGTAACCAGTTGGTTCAAGTTCATTAAGACAAATATCAAAAGCTGAATTGATTTTATTAATTTCGTAAATTATGTATAACTCAATGTTTTGACTAGTTTTGAAAGCTGAATAATCATTAAATTACCGATTAGTCATTGAAATAACAGCTGATTAGTCGATTAATCGGTCTAATAAATGTTAGATTAATCGGCTATCAAAATAATCGTTTGTTGCAGCCCTAGGTCACATATATCGTAACATGAAGTTTGATTTTATGTGAAGAAACGGATCTATTAGACCTGACAGATAACTTGATATTTCTCATGTTAAAAACATAATATTCTCTTGTTTTCTGGATTTCATATTAGATTATTGTCTTATTACAGTATATATGATTATTACAAAACATGCTCTGAGATTGACAGTTTTAAATGGTGATGAGAATTTTTAAGGCCTGTCAGTAAATGAATGCTTTTAAACATGTCAAAGCTTGTTTTTAATGCACAAAAAGGAGTTTTGTTCATGCCAAAAAAATTTAGGAAATCATTTTTGTAATCTTGAAACCAAGATTATGTGAGAATTATTCAGATAAATCCAAGATATTCCAGTTTTATTTCACATTACAAGTACATCGCTGATAATTGTAAATCTGACATCTGACGTGATTATCTTTGTGTTATTACTACACCTATGAGAAATATTGTTCAAGTATTCAACATCTCTCTCTCTCTTTCCTACACGTTAACGGTGTTATTTATTGACCAAAAAAGAGAAAACAAAATGAAAGATAAATTAGCATTATTTGAAGGATGTTGTGATAATGAGGGGTCAAGCCATGAAATGGCGTAGTCACCAACTGCATCTTGAAACCCCATTCACACAGCCCGCTGATCCAGAAAATTGCAAAAAAATTGCCAGAGTGCCTTCTGTGTGATCGCAAAGCATCCCGGATAGATCCGAAAAATCATTCCGGAAAGGGGACCTAGTAACATTAACGGGATCAGTCCCGGAAAGTGCCCTATCTGAACAAAAGGCTGAGATAATGCAGTAGAAGCGGTGTAGTGATGGCACACATCTATAATAAATCGTATATAATTTGGCTATGAAAACAAATTAAGTTAAGCGATTATTTTCTTTAGTTTGTAAACTAAAAAATAGTCCTATTTGTCTTTAGCTTAATCATGGATGAATGCAAGAGTCCTAATCACCAAACATAAGGTCAGATTTGTCATGGGAGAATAAAGTTGTCTGCTTGTAAATGCTGTTTAAACTTGAAATGACTTCTTTCAAAAATATTAAAACGAAAATACACAGCGCTTCAATAAACTTGATCCTTACCAACCTTAAAAGTGGCTGTGTGCACCTTCTGTCCTCGTGCTGCGGAGAAGCCTGAATGTTTCTGTGCAAAATTGGAAATATCGCATAAAACATTTGCGAATAAGCACCGTTTCCATCCAACTGGTCAGTCGTCACTGTCCTAATAAACTGCCACTAAATATCAGTAAGAATAGAAAGAGAAGCCACTGAATAAAATCATTTTCATATATAATATTACTTGCGCAAGCAGACAATTACTAAACACAACAAATGTAAGATCAGTACTCTGGTTACTCAGGTTTCGCCCAATCTCATAGTGCCGTTATGTGACTTGGGAGAAATTTATTCTGCAAATGCGTTTTCCCATCATACCCATTAACTCGTTTAAAAATAAAAAACTCGTTTAAAAATGAAAAATCACCACAACGTATTTAATTCGAAATTTGGTGTTTCCATCACTCGTTTCTGATGCGAAACTTTAAAATGCGAATAAAACCAGAGTGATGGAAACCCGCTTGTTAACAGACTAACTCCGAACTTTCACCCGAATAGTTATGTGATTTTTTTTTTTTTTTTTTCTCAACAAAAAAATGATAAATATAAACACCATGATCATATACCGACCTTAGTGTTTATTTGTGGTTCTTATAGAATTATGTTCAATATGCTTTAGGTCCTAGCAGGTTTTTCATTTGATCTGCACAATCTTTTTCCGAAATGGTTACAAAATCTAAATGCTAAAAAACTTTTCTCAAATTTTGTTTTAAAAAACGATAAACGTATTTTTAAACTCTCATTATTGTACATCATTTATCTAAAAAAATATAATACCGTGCCTTCTGTGTTGCATTAGGCTATATTGCAAAAATACTGACTCATTTTAACTTCCCATGATTCCGTTATATATATATTTTTTAAAGGTTTTGTAAATTTGCACTGAATAATACTGAACAATTTGATTTCATATGTTTTAATATGACATTTTATATTAAGCTTATATTTAGCTTAATCTAGTAGCCTACATTGCATTCTTGTGACTCTTCGTTGTTCTGCATTTACAATAAAAATATAAATACAACAGGATTTTTCAAAAGGCAACAATATATGCTGAATAATAACAAAAAAAATTGATATTATTTAGGCCTAATCATTAAAGGAAGGCAGTAATAATATTAAATTGTGTTATTTAGCCACCTAACAACACAAGTATCTTTCACCGTTATCAACCCTAATTTCACGAAAAAAATGCACTGAAGGAAGGAGGTAGGAACCGGCAAAAATTCAATACGTTTAATCACGGACGACTGCTGGTGACAAACAAACCACAACTAAAACCCAGGCCTGGTCCTCTCTTCTCAACGGTCCGGTCACTCGTTCTCTAATGCTCCCAATCTCCTCCGTGATACGAGACCAGTGCGCGCACAGCTGATGCTCATTATCACTCACTCACCAGCCTCAACTCACGGTCTCGCCCCGCCTACTCCACTACAATAACTTTGCAGTATATTACGCCATGTGTCTTTAGGTGATCTTTACGGAATGTGTGTGAATTTCGGGACAAATTCCCGGACACATTTTCTGTGTATTTTCCGGGATCTCTATTTGAAAATGGCTGTGCCATGGAAGTATGTGGCAGCCCATTGAACCGTATATGGGAAAGTTGTGAAGCTCTGTAACGCCACCAACAGTCCAAACTTCCTAATACGGTCAGGTCCATAAATATTGGGACATCGACACAATTCTAACATTTTTGGCTCTATACACAACCACAATGGATTTCAAATGAAACGAACAAGATGTGCTTTTACTGCAGACTGTCAGCTTTAATTTGCGGGTATTTACATCCACATCAGGTGAACGGTGTAGGAATTACAACAGTTTGCATATGTGCCTCCCACTTGTTAAGGGACCAAAAGTAATGGGACAATTGGCTTCTCAGCTGTTCCATGGCCAGGTGTGTGCTATTCCCTTACTGTCCCAATAACAATGAGCAGATAAAAGGTCCAGAGTTCATTTCAAGTGTGCTATTTGCATTTGGAATCTGTTGCTGTCAACTGTCAAGATGAGATTCAAAGAGCTGTCACTATCAGTGAAGCAAGCCATCATTAGGCTGAAAAAACAAAACAAACCCATCAGAGAGATAGCAAAAACATTAGGCGTGGCCAAAACAACTGTTTGGAACATTCAAGGAACGCAACGGTGAGCTCAGCAACACCAAAAGACCCGAAAGACCACGGAAAGCAACTGTGGTGGATGACCGAAGAATTCTTTCCCTGGTGAAGAGAACGCCCTTCACAACAGTTTGCCAGAACAAGAACACTCTCCAGGAGGAAGGTGTATGTGTGTCAAAGTCAACAATCAAGAGAAGACTTTACCAGAGTCAATACAAAGGGTTCACCGCAAGATGTAAACCACTGGTGAGCCTCAAAAAAGACCCAAAGCATACTGCAAAAGCAACCAAAGAGTTTTTGAAGGGAAAGAAGTGGACTGTTATGCAATGGCCAAGTCAATCACCTGACCTGAATCCGATTGAGCTTGCATTTCACTTGCTGAAGACAAAACTGAAGGGAAAATGCCCCAAGAACAAGCAGGAACTGAAGACGGTTGCAGTAGAGGCCTTTCAGAGCATCACCAGGGATGAAATTCTGCGTCTGGTGATGTCTATGCGTTCCAGACTTCAGACTGTAATTGACTGAAAAGGATTTGCAACCAAGTATTAAAAAGTGAAAGTTTGATTTATGATTATTTTTCAGTCCCATTACTTTTGGTCCCTTAAAAAGTGGGAGGCACATATGCAAACTGTTGTAGTTTCTACACCGTTCACCTGATTTGGATGTAAATACCCTAAAATTAAAGCTGACAGTCTGCAGTTAAAGGACATCTTGTTCTTTTCATTTGAAATCCATTGTGGTGGTGTATAGAGCCAAAAATGTTAGAATTTTGTCGATGTCCCAACATTTATGGACCTGACTGTATATTTTTGCCTATAACTTTTGAACCGTACATCCTAGCAGCAAACTTGCCTCATGCCGATTCGAATGCACTGTATGACATCATTTTCGGTTATGAAATTTTTTCCGCCATTTTAAATTTTAAGAAAACCTTTTTCGAACTCCTCATCCATGAAATATGCTATGCAACATCTGGAGACACTGCTGACAAAAGTTTTTAAAAGATTTTGAATTTTTCAATCGGTTCTCATGTAACGCATCAACAAATGTGACGACGAGCACACCAAAATGGATTTGATGCAGTATGTTCACCAAACTTTCATGTATTGACACGAAACATGGTACATTATCAGTGCAATCATGACCTGAGGTAACACACACTGTCTGGTCAAGAGATATTAAAAACGGCCAGTTTTGCTTATAACTTTTGAAAACTTTGGTGTAAAATCATGAGTGGTCTCACTTTATTCCTTGAGTCATGCCGAGTCAAAGGATAGCCGATGTTCTTCTGTCTGCCACTGTAGGCGTCGCCCACTTGGAATTTTGTCGTAAAATGCTGTGTTTACAAACACAACGGTAAATTGCTACAAAACTTGGTAAGGTTCATTAAGTAGATCAATGAAAGTTATATGTCTGTATCTTCAGGATACTTTTGAGTTTTGACACTAAACTTGGTATGCATAATCAATACATCTTGTCTGCCTCATTAAAATTTGGTCTCAGCTAGTGGTCAAAAGTTATAAGCGATGTATTGTGTTCTAAGTGCCTTTCCCTGTTTCTAAACTTGGTTTTCAAAATCTGATCATCTGATATGGTCAAAATATTTCCCAGTGCTTGACCCCGTAATGGCTGCTTGCAGCTATATTATTATTATTGTTCATGTGATTTCTTTTCCGCTCTACTGTGTAAGTATATAAATGACGTACATCAGTATGTTAAAAAAATTGAATCACATAAACAGAAAAAAACAACAGTTGATTAGAATGAATGAAAGTGAATTTGTTGATGTTTAAGTAGTTGAGGAGTTTATTCATACACTGATACTGATCTTATACTTTCAGGCGGCTGGACTCGGTCGACTGAGGCCCAACAGTTTAGTTCTGGGCTTTAAGAATGATTGGAGGATTGGAGATATTAAAGAGGTGGAGACGTACATCAACATCATTCAGTGAGTTTGATGATATAACAACTATTTCTGAGCAAATGTCAAATGTGTGTGTGACATGAAGAGTTGTGTTTGTGTGTGTGCAGTGATGCGTTTGACTGTCAGTATGGTGTAGTGATTCTTCGGCTGAGAGAAGGACTTGATATCTCCCACATTCAGGGTCAAGGTATGTTGTTGTGTTATATAAGGGTCTGTTAGAATGATGTGCGTGACACAGCTGTACGCGTGTTGATCTCAGACTAATGAGTCGTGTAATAATGGGTTGTTGATGTTGACGCTAGCTTAGAGTTTGCATGTGAACCTGACTGACCTGTACATGTTTGATTGATGTGTGAAGATGACACTTCAGCTATAAAAGATGTGGTGGTGTCAGTGGACACAAGTAAAGATTCTGACGGAGACTCCTCCAAACCCTCATCCAAAACCACCAGCGTCCAGAACAGCCCGGCTGTCCAGAAAGGTGCACATGTTTTTTTTACTTGAATATCATAAGAACAGAGTTTGATTGAGTGAAGTTAATCCTGTGATCTTCAGTGTTGCTTTCTCACAGCAGCAGTCCCACGGTGACCTCCTGACCTCACTCTTCTCTCCTCATCTCACACACATGTGTTGTGTTAGAGGAAGCGTGTGGTCTGGGAATCCAGCGAGTGTTTGCTTGACTTGACATGTTTGTGATAAATGAGTCTCTTCCAGCTCCAGCTGACGGCGGAGGACTGAGAAAATAAATCGAGCCGCTCAACAGATGAAAAAACACAATCAAACGTTGTCTCATTCAGATCAACACTAGTGTTTGAGCGCACATATGATGAGCAGACGCTGTTGTTTGTGTGTTTTCATGCACAGATTCACCATGAAACCATGATGAATGTCATTGTGATTTGGAGTAACATGAGGGTGAATTAACAATGACAACATGTTTGATTGTAAACCTGTGATCATCTCGTCACTTCCTTATCAGACATATAAACCATTTATCAAGAGAGAAACAATGTGCTCCAGATGGTTTACCTTAAACAACTACACAAAATACAACCAACTGAATCAACATCTGTAAGGATCAAAACAGTACAGAAGTGCTTCTTTACTTATGTTGTTTGCTTCCTGTGAAATGATCAGATTTGAGTTTTTTTGTCCAAAATTCACCCGAATGATACTTCAGTCAAGTGTTTAACACTCATGATGATGATGATTGTGAATGATGATGAGGGCGGTGATCTCTCTCTCTCTCTCTCCACGTGTCAGGCTGATGTAATAAAGTGCAGCAGACGAAGCGTGAGAGTGTGTGTGTGTGTGTGTGCGTGTGTGTGTGTGCGTGAGAGTGTGTGCGTGAGAGTGTGTGCGTGAGAGTGTGTGCGTGAGAGTGTGTGCGTGAGAGTGTGTGCGTGAGAGTGTGTGCGTGAGAGTGTGTGCGTGAGAGTGTGTGCGTGAGAGTGTGTGCGTGAGAGTGTGTGCGTGAGAGTGTGTGCGTGAGAGTGTGTGCGTGAGAGTGTGTGCGTGAGAGTGTGTGCGTGAGAGTGTGTGCGTGAGAGTGTGTGCGTGAGAGTGTGTGCGTGAGAGTGTGTGCGTGAGAGTGTGTGCGTGAGAGTGTGTGCGTCAGAGTGTGTGCGTGAGAGTGTGTGTGTGTGTGTGTGTCATGGCATTAACACTGCTGTGTTTTCTCTTCTGGTGATCAGATGAGGATGATGATGGCAAAGCTCACACTCGGCCGCTCTTGAAGAAAGCCAGAACATGTACTGTGCTCATTCTCATTTATTTGCTCACTTCGTCTCAGGCCTGCATGCACATGCTTTAGGTCTCGCTGCTTCTTCCTCATGACCTCTGACCTTCTTGTCTTCGTGTGGCGCAGTAGCGTGTCTTTGGGCTCTGATGTCACTTCCTGTGTGTGATCTGTCCTCTAATACTCCTCTTACAGGCTCTTTTCCACTGAAGAATTCTCTCTGTCTGCTTCAGCGCTCACTGATAATATTTCAGCATCATTGGTTTGTGTGTGTGTGCGCGTCGACGAGGCTTGTGACTGTGTTTGTGTGCGCTCACAGATAAAAGGAGTCCAACTGTTCCTCTGAATGTGGCCGATCAGCAGCTGTTAGATGCCAGTCAGCAGTTCCAGAAGAAACAGGGCAAGGGCACAGTAGATGTGTGGTGGCTCTTTGATGACGGAGGTGAGACCGCTCTTTTGTTCCGCATCACATCGTCATGACGACGGTTTTGTGTTGGCATGATCCTGCACGTGCAAGGAAATGACCTTTTCACGTTGTGTTTGTGTCAGGTCTGACTCTTCTGATCCCCTATCTCATCGCCAACAAGAAGAAGTGGAAGGACTGTAAGATCAGAGTGTTCATCGGTGGAAAGATCAACAGAATCGACCACGATCGCAGAGCGTCAGTACATCCGTGTCTTGCTTTCACAGTGACGAGAGCTGCTAGAAACACATTGATTTCTTGCTATTAGCGCTTGGATGAATGAACACTGGACTGTGTGTTTCACATGCAGATATTGTGTGAGATGAATGTCTGCCATTGTCCTCCGCAGCAGCGGTGGCGGCAGAGCTTTTGTTGGCTATATTTAGACCCGTTCAGCTGCCAGCTCTTTATAAAACTCATCCTACAGGAATATTTTCATTTAGCCCTAGTTGATCAGCATTCCCAATAAACGTCTGAGCAGCTGTTCCATAAGAACGAGACTGTAGCAAATATTGCATGAATGATTAATAACTGTAGTGAATAAGTCATGAGAATGTGATGTTGTCTTTTCAGAATGGCCACATTGCTCAGCAAGTTTAGGATCGATTTCTCTGACATCACTGTCCTGGGTGACATCAACACCAAGCCTAAGTCAAAGGGGTATGAATTCAAGATCTTCACTTGTACAGTCATATGATGCTGATTTCTGAGAAAAGCTCTTCGCTGAGATGCTGATCTCTGTGGGTTTGATGTCAACAGTTTGGAAGAGTTTGCTGAAATGATTGAGCGGTATAAACTGAGAGAGGATGACATGGAGCAGGAAGCTGCTGAGAAGTTGAAGAGCGAGGAACCCTGGAGAATCACCGACAATGAGCTGGAGCTCTACAAAGCCAAGGTCTCAAAATCACTCACGTCGCACGTTTTGCATGGATCTGCCAGACATTTGTGTATAGCAAACATGTAAGGTGATGGAAATCGGAACATCAGAAGATGAAAGACACCCCACAGTCCCAAGCATTCATCTCACTGAGCTGCTGGTGTCACAAGGGGTCTTGAAGCCCCTAAAATTAGTATCAGGAATGTTTATTTTGTATGGCTGCTTTGAAAAACTGATGATTCGAACAGACCATGTGGACATCTGGTTTTGGCTATGAACACAGCTGTTCTTCACAGCATTTAAGGCGAAATGAAAAATATGTTTTCAGATCAGATTTAAAAACATGAACGTAACAATTAACCAGAAAACCGCAACAATCAGGAGTTTTTAGTCCTGCTCGCCCTGATTCCAGTCACGCAGGTCAAAGACTAGCGGATCAAAATAAAAGATGCATCACTAAAGAAAAACCCCTAACCACCACTGTTTTACAGATTCTGTCACTCTTACTATCTGAACCAAAGATAATAGTGAGTGATCTTTGTGTGTCAAGCTTACAAAAAAGTCACATTTATTTATAAGAAGATAGTTGTGAGGATGTTTTAAGGAGCACAAAAGAGGAATCACCAAGGACCCAAAATAAAGCCTTGAGGTGTATCCCCAAAGTGATTTGATGTTGAATCGGTAGAATATAATTAAGTTTTTTCTTCCTGCGTTGTCTATTGTCACTAAGTGTGCTGTACGGTGCAGTACCTGATATCACAAAAGCACAAAGGCAGTTCTTCAGCTGATAAAATGCATTAACATTTTGTTTTCATGGCCTTAAATTTTCTGGAAAATGTATTTAATTGTGTTTGTTTGTTTGTTTGTTCAGAGTAATCGTCAGATCCGACTAAATGAGCTGTTGAAGGAGCACTCCAGCACGGCAAACCTCATTGTCATGTGAGAGAAACACAGACTCGCATCTTTGTAACTTTGGACATGCTTTCTAAGTGAATAGAAGACTGATGTGTTTTTGGTGTGACAGGAGCATGCCGCTGGCCAGGAAAGGAGCCATCTCCAGCGCTCTGTACATGGCCTGGCTGGACACCATATCCAAAGACCTGCCACCCATCCTCTTAGTGCGTGGAAACCATCAGAGCGTCCTCACCTTCTACTCGTAAAGAGATCACAGACACATGTAAACGCACACTTACCAGCACACAATGATAATCTAATGATGATGAGACACTTTCTGTAGCTCACTGGTTTCAACATTTGAAACGTTCCTCAACGGCGTGGAGGTCTGCATGGAAGATCAACATTTGACGGTTTATATTGTCTTTGAGTCAAAGGTTTCTGAGCACACGTTGTAACACTAATTGTCGGTATCATTATTATGACACAACTTTTTGAGTTGTGGATTCTTTTTTCCTCTTTCGTACTTCTTGTTTGCTCTTAATGAAGCAATAATCACCTCATTTCTTCTTTTCTCTCTTGGAAGAAAACCACAAAGTTCTTTGCCACACTTCTAGCCTTGGTGACGTGCCTTCCTGTTCAATCGCATCAACTTTTCCACTCCGGCCCTGACTGCTGATTTATAATGTAGATTTCGATGATCGTTTTTATTGGGTTTTAAATGTGAAGCTTGATTTTATCACGCGTTTTAATGCGAGTGGAGTTCATTGGAAACTTTCCACTGCACTTCATTTCAAATCTTGTATTGTAGACCGTTTTTCCTCTTTTTCAGAGTTTGACGTCTTCCTTTAGGCATCGTGTTGTGGCCATGTTTCAATGATCAAACGTGAAGGCTATTTGAAGGAGCCAGTAGAGTTTTCGTTGTCCCCCTGCGAGCGGTTAATATAAATTCCACTTCTGGATCTCAGATTCCACAAACACAATAGACCAAGAGAGAGAGACCACCTTTGCCTTATTAGATTGACCTTCTGATTGTTGTTTATTGGGTTTTGAAGCCATCGCTTGATCGATAGGCAGATACAGATCGAGACGTCCGAAGCAGAATGTCATGTTGCCCATCACTTCATTCGTACGGAAACGTTTGGCTGATTTGTCCCTTGACCAAAGTCCAATCATGTTAAAGAAATCCCCTCGTAAAGGGTCCCTGTAGGACTGTTCATTTTCATCCATCATGTCTGTCTGGGACTCAATCAAAGACGTCTTGAATTGTGCTTTCAGTGTTGAATGTGATTTGTTCTTCTATGCAGGTGATTGTGTGCGACACACACACACACACACACAAGCGTCAGCTTCTCCTCTGTGTGTTACTGAATGTCTTTAATAAAGTCATAATAACAGACTGAAGTTGATGAAAAGGGTCTTCACACTCATTATGAAGCGGCTCGCTTTATCTTTTCTTTTTCCTGCACTGAAGTTCTTTTTCTTTGCGGTTTCTCTTTCAGATTCTGAGCGTGTAAGATTCACCATACCTGAGAAATATCCTGATGTTAGAATGAATATATTCATATTTATAGTTCTCAATATATGTGAGGATTTACTAGTACTTAAGTGTGTGCTGCATGTATCTTTGATTTGATATTTGAAGTGGATGGATTCAGTGAAGCCGATGGTACAATCTCACCTGTTAGAAGTCTGTTATGTGTTTGTGTGACTGTACAGCGCTCGGTTCACTCGAATCACCACCATTTCATCCATTAACCATTTCACACATTATATTGTACTTTTGGTGTGGAGAAACCGAGAGAGTCAATCGCAAACATATATGGCGTGTCGGTCAGGTAGCTGTAGGTTTTCACACCGTATCGCTGTTGTTTTCTGTGTCAGTGATGAAGCAGAATGTGTGGCCAAACGTCTGTTTTACTGCGCTGGAGAACATTCACAGTTTCTTAACAAAGATCAACAAGCACCCGAGTGATGTTGGCACTGTACTTCCATACTAACCTGTAAATATATCTTTATAGTCTCAACACGTTCATGACGGCAGTGGACTCATAGCTGCGCATTAATCTGCTGAATTATATTTATTACACTCTCTTCTGTTACCCCACTTTCCTTTGAAATAGTTTTAGTTTTGTGTGGATTTTAGTTTTCTTTTGGGGTTTGTTTTCTTACGTCTCGTGTTTGGTCACATTTCTCTTTTATATTGATTTGTTTTCTGAAGAACACTACGTTGACCAGAGGTTTGTGTTGAAGGTGGATCATAAATGATCCGGCTGTAACAGTAATGTTTTGATAAACTGTACTCTTATTATGTCACATGCTTTTTTTCTAACGTTTTACCAGTTACGAGTATCAATGCTTATTGCAATATATAAATAAACAAATGAAAAGCAGCCGGTGGTGTCTCTGTCTCTTACTGGAGTTTATGACAAAGGTATTTTCCGAGCATATTTTTAAACCCTCAAACTATTCAATCAAATGTAATGTTTTTATAAATGATTGTTTAATGTCTGTGTGCAAACTTACAGAGAACCGAAGACTGTATGGGTTCGAGTTATGAATGAAAAGAACCCTCAACTGATGTTCATTACAACTGCACGAATCTGCTGTGAGTGGACAAATTTGGTCACTTTGTGATTAAATTTATATTTTACAAAAATCTCATAAAACCATCTTTTTTTTCTTTTTAATACATGTCAAAGCTTTCAAGTTATGCATTTATTTGGTGATTTTTATATACTTTTTTACCTCAATTATTTATTTGAATGTAAAATAGAATAAACAAAATATATTTTTTTCACCCAAAATTTACACAAAACATGATTTTGATTAAAAACTTAATTCCACTAATTAAAACACAGTAAAAAACATTTTAAAATAATAACATGAATCATAAATGTATATGTGACCCTGCATCATAAAACTAGTCTTAAGTAGCACGGGAGCATTCTTAGTAAAAGACAATATCAATTTTTCTTTTATACCAAAAGTCATTAGGACATTAAGTAAAGATCATGTTCCATGAAGATATTTTGTAAATGTCCTACCTTTTGTGAGTGGATGTCCTGCTACAGCGCCTCTCAATGTTTAGAATTTTTTGCACCCTCAGATTCCAGAGTTTTAAACGGCTGTATCTCAGCCAGATATTGTCCTATCCTTATCAACACATACATCAATAGAAAGCGAAATATTTAAATTTTGAAATATTGACACATAAGAACGGTTTTGTGGTCCAGGGTCACAATACAAAATAAGCCGTTTTCATGTTATTTTTAACTCAATCTTCATTCCAATAATTAAGACACCATGAAAACCCTCAAAATATGTCCCACTTTTGTTTTTAGTGACATCTGGTTTTATTGAAATAGCAATAACATGTCATTTCAATGGCAGTATTACTCACTGTTTGCATAGGCTAAAATCTATAAACCAATGTTGTTAGAAACTTAACGTCTTAAGTTCTAGGTTTTCATAATTAAAATGTTGGTAAAACTGTGCAAAGATGCCATAATATGCTTGCAGACAAATTTTAGTGTGTTATAAGGGAAATGCAACGATGGAGAAAGTAATCCATTACTTGCAGCAACAAACATCAAATATCAAGAAAGAGATCCAGGCTCTCTGCTACATTAAACGTCTTTGTCTGCTACACAATAACTTGAAAACTTAACATGAGCTGTTCCATCTGGAAGCATCGTGTCTGTCTGCGTCTGCTCTCTCCATGTCCTGTAGAGATGTTTGGTGTATTCATCATCAGAGCTGAAGACAAGAACAGCAGAACAAAAGCTGGTGTATTTGTTTTTTGAACAGAAAGCTGAAAGTTGTGTATCTTTACAGACACCAAATGATCATCACCTGACGCACTTCATCACATCACACAACAGCGAGTGTGAGGAACACCACTGTCACACAACATCACGCTCACATTTCTGCTGTTGTGATTGGATATCTGAACACTGCAGATTCACTCTTATGTAATATTCTCTCATTATATTGTTATTATTATTCTTGCTACAACAAACATGTTTTGCTCATCTCTGCCATAACCGTCCATCTGTAAAGATGACAGTCCTCAAAGTTTTATGTTTACTATGAAATGAAAACCAAAGGCGGTTCCCAAACCTGGCAAATGTTTTGACTGAAACATAAAAAAGTAACATTAATGGCTGGAATACACTTCATGATATCACACACTTTGCAGACTGCTTGAAAGTTTGCAAGAGAGAAGCTTTGAGAGAAACTGGCCGTCGCACATCACCATCAAATATGCAGATGTGCGCAGACAACACGTCAGGACCGAAAATCTGAGCAAGTCTTGTAGTGTAACACCGCATTTACACGTAAGGAGAAGCATGAATACACACACACACACACATTACTCATTGAGCAGAGAGTCACTCACACATATTTGTGGTTAAACACAAAGTGATACACTTCACATCACAAACACTACGTGTAAGAGGTTCAATGTCCCTCAGTCCTCCGTCACTTCATCTATTCAGATGACATCATTGATGACATCACATGTGTACTGTACATGTGCAGATGTGTAGCAGTGATGTGAAGTGTGTGTGTGATGTGAAGATAACCTGAAGACTCCGTCACTGTTGCCGTCTGTGATGATGTACATCAGCTTGTGTGTGAGATGTGTGATATTGAGCTCTCTTGTGTCTCTCATGTGTTCTTCAGTCATCACAGGATTGAGAGGAACGCTTTTCTACCTCCCATCAGATTCTAACAGCAGATACAAACCCAGCGACAGAGTCCGTCAAAACAATCCATCTGATATCAATCACTAGTGTTCTAAGAGAAGAACTATTCAAGCGTTTCTGGGCAGTAAAATCTCATCAAATACAGCCCGAAATATTCCTAGGCGAGGCAAGTTTATTTATATAGCACATTTCATACACAAGTGCAATTCAAAGTGCTTTACATAAAATGATTGACAGAAAGAAATAAAATGTATCTTTAAAATGCAAATGATTTAAGAACACAAATACTTTAGAACAATAAAACAGCAATAAAATTGATTAAAAATGTTAGTGTATATATAAAAATAAATTAGAAATAGAAGTGCAGTTGATGTAGAGCAGCACAGTGCTCAGGTTGTGAATGCACAGCTAAACAAGTGTGTTTTTAAACTGGATTTAAAAGTAGCTTCTGTTGGTGAATGTCTGATGTCTTCTGGAAGCAGATTCCAGCTACGGGTGGCGTAATGACTAAACGCTGACTCGCCCTGTTTTGAGTGAACCCTTGTTATCTCTAACTGACTTGATCCTGATGATCTGAGAAGTCTGTTTGGTTTATATTCAATGAGCATATCTGAGATGTATTTAGGTCCTAGACCTTTAAGTGATTTATAGACAATTAATAATACTTTGAAGTTGATTCTAAAAGTAACTGGTAACCAGTGTAAGGACCTGAGGATTGGAGTGATATGCTCAGATTTTTTGGTTCTGGTCAGAATCCTGGCAGCAGCGTTCTGTATGAGCTGCAGCTGTCTGATGGTCTTTTTGGGAAGACCTGTAAGGAGTCCATTACAGTAATCCACCCTGCTGGTGATGAAAGCATGGACTAGTTTCTCTAAATCTTTGCTTGAGACAAAACATCTGATTCTGTTTCTGAGATGGTAGTACGCTGATTTGCTTATTGCTTTGACATGACTGCTGAAACTAAGGTCAGACTCTAAAATGACCCCAAGATTTTTTATCTTGCTTTGTGTCTTTAGACCTCTTATGTCAAGGTATGCGTTTACCTTGTTAGTTTCATCCTTGTTGCCAAAAACAATGACTTCAGTTTTGTTTTTATTTAACTGAAGGAAGTTTTGACACATCCAGCTGTTAATTTCATCAATGCATTGGCAAAGAGAGTCAATAGGCTTGTAGTCATTGGGTGAGAGGGCTAGGTAGATCTGAGTGTCGTCTGCATAGCTGTGGTAGGCAATTTGGTACTTTTTCATTATTTGGCCAAGTGGGAGCATATACAAATTGAAGAGGAGCGGAGCAAGAATTGAGCCCTGTGGAACACCACAAGTCATGGGTGTCCAGTCAGATTTATGGTTGCCTATATTCACATAGTAACCTCTCCCTTGAAGGTATGACCCAAACCATTTAAGTACCAATCCAGAAAGCCCTACCCAGCTTTCCAGCCTATTTAGGAGTATGGTGTGATCTACCGTGTCAAAAGCAGCACTGAGATCTAGTAAAACTAGAACTGATATTTTGCCTGAATCAGAATTCAATCGAATAGGATTAATTATCTTTATGAGCACTGTCTCTGTGCTATGATGCTGACGGAAACCAGACTGGTAATTGTCCAGGTAGCCATTTGAGTTCAAGAATTTGGTCAGCTGATTGAAGACAACCTTTTCAATGATCTTGCCTATAAAAGGAAGATTTGATATTGGTCTGTAGTTTGACAGTAAGGTTTTGTCTAGATTGCCCTTTTTTAGGGACTCTGGGAAAGTTCCTGAGAGCAGTGAGGTATTAACTATATTTAGGGGATCTGCTTCCAAACAGTTAAACACTCTTTTGAAAAAGGATGTGGGAAGTGTGTCAAGGTTGCAAGTTGACTCCTTAAGATGCTGTACTGTTTCCTCCAGGGTTTTGAGATCAATTGTCTGAAATTCAGACAAAGTAACTAATTTCTGATGAACTGAAGTCAGACTGACCTGAAGGCCCCATGGAGCTTTGGCGATTTCCATTCTGATATTACTGATCTTTTGAAGGAAAAAAGTTGCTCATAGTTACTCATTGCATTTGTCATCAGACAGCATTTCTCTCTGAACTTTGACTAGGGGGATTTGTTCATCTCTCTACAGTTGCAAAAAAGGGTGCGAGTGTTATTTATTTTGCAGTTTATAATGTTAGAGAAAAAAGTTTGTCTAGCTTTGCCTAAGTCAACATTGAATGCATGCAGACTGTCTTTATAGATGTTATAGTGAACTTCAAGTTTGGTTTTTCGCCACATACGCTCTGCTTTTCTGCATGTTCTTTTCATGCTTTGTACTTCTGGTGTGTTTCTCCAGGGTGCTTTACGCCTGCCAGTTATCGCCTTGACCTTAACTGGAGCAATGGCATCGATAGCATTTTTAACTTTTGCATTAAAGCTATCGAGGAGAACATCCATAGAGTCTGCAGATATACTCGGTGACAAAGACATAGCATTCATAAATAGCTCACTGGTGTTCTCATTTATGAATCTCTTTTTTATAGAGACAGGTCTGTCTTCAGAGGGCAGGAATGATTGATATATCAAAGAAAATACAAAAATGATCAGACAGTGCCACATCTCTAATAATAGTGGATGAGATGTTTAGACCTTTGCTAATGAACAGATCCAGAGTGTGTCCACGATTGTGTGTGGGACCGTGCACATGCTGGATCAGATCAAAAGTGTTTAAAACATTTAAAAGTTCATTTGCAGTGTTGTTTTCTGTCTTGTCTACATGAATATTAAAATCTCCAGCAATAACAAAGCAGTCAAGTTCTGAGGAAATAGCTGATAGCAGTTCTGAAAAATCATCAACAAAGAGTGGGGAGTATTTGGGAGGTCTGTAAATAATTGTAAACAGAATGCGTGGTGCACCTTTTAAAGCAATACTCAAGTATTCAAAGGACAGGTAGTCACCAAGTAAAATTGCTTGCAGTCAAAGAGATCTTTAAATAGAGCAGCTATTCCTCCACCTCTCCTTACAGCTCTGCAAACATTTATAAAGGTAAAGTTTGGGGGGGCAGATTCATTGAGGATTGTAGCACTACAACCGTCATCTAACCAAGTTTCATTTAGAAACATGAAGTCCAGTTTGTTACTGGTGATGAGGTCATTGACTAAAAAGGATTTGTTTTTTAGTGAACGGATGTTTAAAAGTGCTAATTGAATAGTAACAGTTTTTTACCCCTGTCATTCTCAGAGTGACGTCTAAAAGGTATTAGATTAGATAGCTTTGCCATACGACTGGAAAGGGCCTTAGTTTTGTGTTCACTTATCAGGGCAGATATAGGGAAAACTAAAGGAACACTGGGTTCCCACTTGTTCTGTAAATATTTGAGATTGTTTCTTTTATCATAGCAGGGACCCAATTCATATCAGTTACCAGTGCTCTTTGCGGTCTTGTTTACATGTACACATACAATATTGATGATGAGATCAGTAAATAAATCGAAACTGAAATGCACGAATGACATAAAAACATAATCAAAGCCTCAAAAACAGCCAAAGACTGTCTCCTTTAAATATCTTACAATATGTCAATGTCATTATTTTTGTCTTTGGATGCGCTCCAGTTATGTTTCTTCTGCAAAAGTGACTTCAATATCCCAATTTGACTGATGCATGAGGACGGCTTAAGCTGAGCCTTGTGTGTGAACTCAGGCCTAAACCTCCTTCTGCAGACTGTGATGATGATCTATTAACGTTCATTTAAAAGATCAAATACATGTATGTCACAGCACATGACACATAACAGCTGATACATGCAATCCTGCCATCATGTGACTTCATCCCAAAACTGGGTTCAATTCCATTAGAATCACGTGTCACGTGTGTGCTTCTGAAACTAAGCCCAGGTGTGTGTGCGTCAGGTTTGTGTGACACACATGGACAGTAAACCCAAGCAGAAATCAGCTACATTGTGGGGATCATAAGTGAATTTCAATGACTGAACAACAGACAACACCTGGTTTATTTACAGAATACAAAATCTGAGAACCCTCTTCATTCTGATGGATATACAGACACTACAGCAGCCTGGAGAACCTCAGAAGACATGCCAACGGGATGAGAGATGATCTGAAGAGAGATGAAACATCATTCAAGAGATTAGACCATCAAATCATTCTGCACTTAATCAAGGCCTCCATCTGGAGAAGTGGATTTACGTTACATTGCATTGCTTTACATCTACATGTTTGGTATTTTCACAGAAGAAGATGTAGGACACAATGTTGTCTGCTTCAAGAAGAGTTGGATTTATAGCAAACATACATGATGTAATGAAATCTGAGTGATTGTGAAGAGCTGTGACACATCACACAGGGCTTTAGACGGAAGAACTACCGTGTGTCCTGATCATTGACCTTCAGTCGTGTGGACCTCTCACAGACCAGCATGAGCTCATATCACATCATGTCAGATAATACACTTCCAGGAATATTTTTTAATTTTAATAAAATAAAACAGAAACGAAAGTAAAATACCAGCTCATCCTTTTATGCTTCTGATCTCCTCCGTGAGAGATGCGAGACAGGTGCAACACGCAGCTCACACTCATTATCACTCGCATCACCTGCCTCGTGTCGTTCCCTCACGGCTCTCGTCCCGCCTTACTCGTCACAGTCATCAATCATGCTTCCATGAACCTAATCCATGTGAGACAAATCATGCAAAATACATCTCGTCTTGAATTTTCATAAACTATTTGCACATCAAGCGATTGTGTTCAGAATTACGCATGCTCACATTTGCAGAATTTGGAGACCCAGTCATAGATATCTGGACAGCTGCAGAAGATCTTCAGAGGACAAGTGTGTCCACAATCCCTGTGATCTCAGAGAGTCTCAAACAGAGCTGACACGTGACAATACAAGATGTGTTTGACCTGTTGGATCATCATTTGTGGATGGAGATAAAAGAAGGGAATCAGAATTAGAAGCCTGGATGTGAAGAGCACCTCACGAGCGCTGATCATTTTATGTGGAGAGGTTTGGTTATGTACGAGATTAAAGGACTTTCTCTCATGTGCTCCGTCAACTTTTGTCTTGGTCTCAGAGAGTCAGAGGACCGGCTTTATCATACAGGTTATGGTCATATAATTAGAATATCATCAAAAGTTGATTTATTTCACTAATTCCATTCAAAAAGTGAAACTTGTATAATGTATACATTCATTCCACACAGACCGATATATTTAAAGTGTTTATTTCTTTTAATTTTTGATGATTATAACTGACAACTAATGAAAACCCCAAATTCAGCATCTGAGAAAATAAGAATATTACTTGAGACCAATACAAAGAAAGGATTTTTAGAAATCTTGGCCAACTGAAAAGTATGAGCATGTACATCACTCAATACTTAGTTGGGACTCCTTTTGCCTGAATTACTGCAGCAATGCGGCGTGGCATGAAGTCGATCAGTCTGTGGCACTACTCAGGTGTTATGAGAGCCCAGGTTGCTCTGATAGTGGCCTTCAACTCTTTTGCATTGTTGGGTTCTGGCATATCGCATCTTCCTCTTCACAATACCCAATAGTTTTTCTATGGGGTTAAGGTCAAGCGAGTTTGCTGGCCAATGCAGATCAGGGATACCATGGTCCTTTAACCAGGTACTGGTAGCTTTGGCACTGTGTGCAGGTGCAAAGTCCTGTTAGAAAAATAAATCTTCATCTCCATAAAGTTGTTCAGCAGCAGGAAGCATGAAGTGCTCTAAAACTTCCTGGTATAAGGCTGTGTTGACCTTTGACCTCAGAAAACACAGTGGACCAACACCAGCAGATGACATGGCACCCCAAACCATCACTGACTGTGGAAACTTTACACTGGACCTCAAGCAACGTGGATTCTGTGCCTCTCCTCTCTTCCTCCAGACTCTGGGACCCTGATTTACTTTCATCAGAGAACATAACTTTGGATCACTCAGCAGCAGTCCAGTCCGTTTTGTCTTTAGCTCAGTCGAGACACTTTTGACGCTGTCTGTTGTTCAAGAGTGGCTTCTTGACACAATGAATGCGACCGCTGAAACCCATGTCTTTCATACGTCTGTGTGTAGTGGTTCTTAAAGCACTGACTCCAGCTGCAGTTCACTCTTTGTGAATCTTGCCCACATTTTTGAGTGGGTTTTGTTTCACAATCCTCTCCAGAGTGCGGTTTTCCCTATTGCTTGCACACTATTTTCTACCACATCTTTTCCTTCCCTTCGCCTCTCTGGAATTAGTAAAATAAATCAACTTTTTGATGATATTCTAATTATATGACCAGCACCTGTATACAATGAAGGAGATCAAGTACCAGTGAGATTCAGAGAGACGCCTCAGAAGATAACATGGAGGTCCTGATGGACACTTGTAAACAGAAGAAAGAGGAGTTAGCTGCGGATGCTCGGTGATCTCTAACAACACAGAACATCACACGTCACACAAAACAAACATCTGTGACCTCAGGGTTTTCATTAAACATCATCTGTTTGTGTCACTGTCATGTCCTCTGGTTTAAATCATACAAAGTTCATCAGATTCATGTCACATCCTTTTGTATTCCATATCCGTGATCCTTGTAATTCTTGTTCCTTTTATTGCCTTGTGTATATACAGCTCTCTTTTTACTGCAGATTTTCTCTAGATTTGTTTGTCAAGTCACATCAAATCTCTTTGTTTCTTTCTTTGTTTATAAAAAGATCATGTGTTCAGTTCTTCAGTGAAGCATAGATATTACATTTAAATATCAAAACGATCAAGTCAATTAATTGAGATGAAGAATCAAAACTGAGGTGATTTTCTTTACATGTGTCACAGAGTGAATCAGCTGTAAAATGACTTTCCACATTACTCACATGACTGCTGTGGGTCTGTGGCTCAAAGACACGAGTGGTAGAAGTGAGAAAAAAAACAAGAAGAAGTGAGACTGTGTGTAGCTGAAGATCAGACATACGATCAGACAGAAGAACACCTGTCGTCTTCACACACACCTGACTGAACATGTCTGAGCTTGAGACAGACATGACATTAATGTCTGGTTTATTGTCTCTGTGGGGACAGTCCATAGGCATAATGACTTATACTGTACAAACTGTATATTTTATACCCTAAACATCATAGAAAACTTTTTGCATTTTTAGATTAAGAAAGATATATTGTTCTACGGTTTATAATCTTTTTTGCCCATGGTGACCTCAATTTTGGTCCCCACGGTGACACGAGTCCCCATGAGGTGGTGTGTATTCAGGTGTAGGTCCCCACCGGGATATCAAAACAAGGCCACACACATGAAAGACGTGTTAATAAAAGAAAGCAGCACTCACCCTCCTGTCGCTGTTGTCTCGTATGATCTGGAGTTTTGAGATTTTCCACTTCATATTACACAGAAATCCAACCAAACACCACAAATCCCCTTTAGATGACATATTAAACCCTGACGGCCTGAACTAACACACTGACATAACTTCACTCCAGCAGATCTGAGCTGCACACATACATACAACTGTGAGCGAGAGAAGAAAAATGAAGCAGAAGAGCTCCAGCTGTTATCTATACAAAAATAAGTTTATATGGTGTATTCTATCATCTATAGACACATGACACAACACAACTGAAAACAGATGGAAATTCACCAGCATCTCATGAATGAATTCAAATGGATTATTAAAAACTAAAGGATGTTTTTTTTAGATGTAAAAATGCATAAAGTTTTCTGTTATGGGCAGGTTTTGTTGTTGGTTAGGGGAAGGCATCCAATAGAAAGATAGTTACGTCTATGGAAAGTCCCCACAATGTAACGTGTGTGTGTGTGTGTGTGTGTGTGTAAAGAAGACATGCACCTGCTCACGTGTTCTCCAAAGCACTTTGTGTATTATATACATGTATATTTCATGATGTAGCACATAAACACGAATAACTGCATGTTTAGTTAAACACACATGCTCTCACTGCCCTCTAGTGGTGGACTAAAGCCCTTACACGCGTGTTTTTACAGTGTTATTAGTGTATGTTGTTCTTCAGACAATCAAGGAATTCCAGATGAAATGTGTTTTAAAGGTTGACTTTATGTTCTGTTCATATGAGCATCACATTAACAATCACACACTGTTTCTGATCTGATAAACATGAGGACCTGCACAGCACACATCACACTTCTGAAGGTTAATATCATTACACCTACACACAAAATATACAACACACATCTCATTCTGTACAACAGCACATGAATCTATAAATCATCTCTATATATTAGATGCGCAAACACACACATTTGTGTGAATGAAAAACATCAAAAGTCTGAACATATCAACTCCTCACTGTAAATATACACGCATGATACATGTGTTGGTGTAACACGGTCATCTACTTTTGTTTGTTCTTCATGTCAACTGAAGAAATGTGTTAATAATTATGGGATTATTCCTTTCATTCAGCTGCTGATAAATAAACATACTGAATGCATCCGTAACATAAACCTAATGTAATTAAAGTCACTATATGCTAATAACTGTTTTGATGTTTTTGGAACAGTTGTTTTGTCTCAACACAGGAGACACTGTTAGTTTAATAAAATCACTTCAGCAGCACCTAAACATTAGGATTTAAAGAAGACGTAAAGACTAAAAACAATATGTTTTGTGAATGCGATTGTGTTCTGCATGTTTGTGTTGTGCACGTGAAAACAAACTTGTCTTTGTTTTAAAAACTGCATTTCCCAGAATGCATCTAGAGTCTGGTCTTGCCTGATATGATGTGTTCATACAGCGGTGCGGTGAGGGGGATGTAGTTTTTCTTGGCTGTGTCCAGGAAGTAAAGTGGCTGTTGAACGGCGTCTGGATTGAAGCCCTGCTCCACCAGCGCTCCCTTCCGCTGTTTGAACGTTTCCGTCACGTCTAAGGAAGTCTTCAGGACAAAAGCAGGAAAACCACACACACACATTCAAATACAAACCAACAGTGAGTATTTACAACACCACCTGCTCTCACGCTAGAGAAGAAATACCTGAACCCTCAGAAACCACGGCCAGGCGTACAGAGGAAGCGTGTGAAGCAGATGACTGTAAAATCTCTCTCCGTCTAATCCCTGACCGTCCTTCAACACAACCGCCGCCATTCCAGCACGACCCTCATATCCTGAAAGTCAACATTCATTCACATGTCACGTCACACAGATGCTTCGTGTCATGATGAACAAACATTTCAAGAAAAGTGAAGTGACCTGGTACAGTGACCCCATAGACACTGACGTCCTGCAGGAAGTCCAGACAGCCCAACACCTCTGACACCTCCAGCGTGGACACATTTTCACCTTTCCACCTGTAACACAACACTGAGTCAATGACACACCAAACACATCAGTCATCATCATCCTCCATCAGCTCCATCACCAGACTAAACCACACACACACACTCACACACACATCATGCATGTACCTAAAAGTGTCTCCAATTCGGTCTTTAAAGTAGACAAAGTCTCTGTGGTCCTGTAGCATCAGATCTCCTGTGTTGAAGTAAACGTCTCCCTTCTTAAAGACATCTCGCAGGAGTTTCTTCTCTGACAGACTTTTATCTCCCGCATAACCCAGAAAGGGATTGCTGAACGTCACCGGAGCGACCAGTAATCCTGTTTCACCTGAAACCACACCATCACATGTGGCGCTTACTGCTGCTACAGATCCAGACACATGAGATACATCATCTCACCTTTACTGGCGTTAACACAGCGGCCGCTGTCTGTCCGGACGGGCTCGTACGTCTGAGGATCACACTTCACAAACTCAAACGGCAAACTGAGCTGAAATAAACATCACAGATTCATCAGGAACATTCGTCTGATCTGACTACAGCTGATGTGCCAAATATCACACAAGAAATCCAATCTGTCTCTGCTTGAGCCAATCAGAAACAGCTCTCTGACTGTCAATCATTTCACACAGACACTGGATTCACAGCTTTAAGATTCAGTCAAATTCTTGTCATATTATGCATTAAGTAAAAACAAATAACAAACAACACAAAGAAACTATTCAATAATATGCATTAAACAACACTATATTTATACCGATGCCATATCACATGTGATAGTGCCCTGTATCAGCATGACTGTGATGAGGTCAGAGGCACGAGCACAGGGGCCAGTTGCATAAGTCAGTCGCCTATTAGCTAATAGAAAAAAAGATTTTTCTTTGAAGTGTGGTAAAAATATTGTTAGTAATTCACAGAATGAACACATACCTATAAAAAGGTCAATTTTATAATCTGAAAAACGATCACTAAAATGTTCTGTTAAGTTTTTCTGCGGCTGCATATGAATGATGATGGCCTGAGTAAAATGACAACACTAAAGATGGAGATGAAATGGCACATTGTGGTGAACAACAGACCTTATTGAAATAAGTGGCGCGGCCGATGGGTCCCACTTCATCTGTGTAATTCACAAAACCAATACTGGCCTCCGTTAAACCATAAGATTCCCGGATCTGGATTTTCCCGAAGCGTCGGACAAACTCTCTCCAAACATCGGCTCGGAGACCACTTCCTGCAGCCAGACGAACACGATGAAGCGCCTCCTCAGCTGTCTGGACACAAGCAAACACGTGATGAGCTTTAGATAAACACAACATTCATCAAGTGTCTGTGATGAGACGTGTGTTTGTACCTTTGGCTGATGGATCAGATATCGACAGAGTTCTCCGATGTACTGAAAGACAGTCACGTCATACTTCACACAGTCCCTCCAAAACTGACTGGCAGAGAACTTCCTCTTCAAAACACACGTTGCCCCTAAAATTCAATCCTCAACATTAACAATCAATTGTTCAGACTTCTATAAGTGTGAAATAGAGCGAAGTGTAGAGTGATCAAACAATATCACGTTATGAATAACAAATAACACAAACTCATTGAGAACGGAATGTTCAACACAATAATAATGCAATCACACAATTGGAAAAAGGCACATGTGAATGAGCTCAAAGGTGTTGATTTGTACAACAGCTTCCTCATCCAATCACAGTCATCATGTCGTCTGACCTCAAGTGACATCAGATAGCACAGTATAATAACACAATACCCAGATGGATGCATCCTCCAATCCCAAGCAGCGATGCAGACATGTGATAGAGCGGCAGCGTCAGATAGACTTTATCATCAGCACACGCTCCACACATGCGCAGAAACGCCATACACATGACTGCTTTCATGTGACTGATACGAGCTGCTTTCGGCAGTCCTGAGAGAGAGAGAGAGAGAGAGAGAGAGACAGAGAGAGAACAAAGCTGCTGTACATCATCATTATCTAACATTCATTTCCTTCAAAGTCACCATAAAGAGGAAAAAAAGATGATCTTTTATGACATAGTATAGAGGTTGATGTGTTGTGTACCTGTGGTGCCTGATGTGAAGATAAATAAGAAGTTGGACATGAGTTTTGTCTGAGGGAGGTTAACTGAAGGCTTCTCTGGAGAGGCAGCGTTCACTTTATCCAGCAGTGAGCTGACATCAGGATGTGAAGAGACATCTGATGACACCCAAACATCAATCCTGTCATCCTTCAGCATCACTTCATCTACACATCCCATCACATCTACAAACACATTAATATATATATCACACACAATCTCTAACCAACATATGATCTCAGTCATTTTTTTGAGAATCTCAATGTAATCTGTCATGAAGAATAAAAGAAGAACCGCTCTCATGAATACTTTAATTCAGATGTTTCAGAACCACACAAATCGAAGGCTTTGTTTACACTCAAAATGTTTCATAAGATTCAGACATTTAACAGACTGATCTGATGTCTGTGTGTAGATACAGTGAGAGTTTGTGTTGAGTGTTTCCACAGCACATACTGAAGATGTTCACTCAAGATCAAACATGTTCATGTGTTCAGGTCACGCCAGTAAACACACGAGCGACTCATTCTGTATACTAATGAATGACACACAGAAAAACAGATAAGTTACCATCAACGGTTGTCCAAAACTGACCATGACCCTTGATGTGTGTGTGTTTGTGTGTTAAAGAGATAGAGTTAGAGAGAGAGAGAGAAAGTTAGAGAGAGAGATTTTGATTTTATAACACCTTTATATAATTACAGAATTCTAGCAAAAAAAAAAACCTTTATCACTACACACTGAGATTTTCCAATATTCTCAGTAAAGACCAAAACATTATTTTCTACCCAACACAACAAATTTTCTGGACTCCAAATGTCTTTGAACTTTTCCATCTCCTTCATAGAAAAAAATCATATCTTATTCTTGTTTTTAAAAGCCCTTTAAAAACGGTTTCAACATCAGAATTTGTGTCATGAGTCACTTTGTACCTTCTACTAAAATATGTAGCCATTTTTGCTTGTCCCAGAATGAAGTTCAACAGCAGTCCTTTCCTCTTTTTCCTTTTACAATATTTAAACCCAAAAATAAACACCGTCATTGTAAACATCTCATCTACAGAAGAAAATAAAGTCTGCAATAAAACAAACAAAGAACTCAGTCTCTCACACTGCGTAAAACAATGAAAAATGTTTTCCTCTTCACCACAAAAAACACATTTATGCTGCACAGTTGGATTCAGAACTGAAACAAACTTATTTACTGCAATAATGCCATGAAACACCCTCCACTGAAGATCTCCAACTTTTTTAGTCAATGGTGGCTTGTAAAATGAACCCCAACAAGGCTTTATATCATCCTCAGCCTTTAAATGGTCTCTTCAAGGCGTATCCACACGTTGTAGTTTCTCCTTATTTATCATTTTATCACATACTTGATACAAACTCTTGCCTC